>NW_020664447.1:34199736-34250399 GCF_002925995.2 Terrapene triunguis
AGACTGACGTTTGACATATTTTTTGAACTTTTACTGTCTCTCTGAGAACCGAGAAAATGAATTATTCACAGTTGCTTAAATAGGAACTTGAAAAGATTTTATAAATTACATACAATAAAATGCAACACAGCTAATTGAGAAAGAGTTGGTCGGAAGTTGATTTTACTAATGCAGATGTGCTGGATAAAAACACATATGGTGCTTGATTAACAAACTTGAACTGATATTCTGTCAAATAATACCAGAAGATAAGAATGTTAAAGGGCCACTGTCAAAATTAAAGATATATTTTAAAACAAATCCTTGATAGTAGTATATCACTAATCACAGTGTTAGATAATAAAACTAAAAGACTTTAAAGATCTAATTTATTCTTCATCACTTATGCAGGTTGTTTATCTTTTGTAGCTCATTGATCTTGGAGGGGGAAATTAGGATGGTGAATTTCACTTTTCTTTAAAGAAAGCTCCATTTATTGGTCTCCACACACAAGCACAATGCTACTATGTTTGGGTTTCCAGTGCTAGTGGGGAACATTTTTGAATGGCAAAATCCTGCTTTCATTTAAATAAAAAATATAAAAAACCCTAAAAATGTTTTTATCCGTCTTAAAATGTATAGCCCCACCCTTTTTAAAAGAATGTAAGTTTCATGCCTAACCTAAGTTGTCTCCCTTTAAAGATCATATTTGCTTCCTGAGGTTTGTACAGTATATCTCAGCATATCCATCATTTTGTCATTAACTTCTAAATTAGAGTCAATCCCATACCTAATTGTTTGTAGCCTAGAGTTTAGACCCGAGGACTGGGAGAACTTCTAAATTCAATTTACAGTTTTGCCAGAAACCCTGAGCAAATCACCACCTCTTTGTGCCTGAATTTTCCCGATCAGTAAAATGGGATAATACCTACCTCTTCCAAAAGAAGGTATGCTTAATACTATTAAAGAGAAAGCACTATTAATATGGTGAGGAAACATTTTTTGTAAGTCTGCTCCTAAAACAGGGGTGGGCAAACTTTTTGGTCTGAGGGCCACATCTGGGAGGGGAAATTGCATGCAGGGCCATGAATGTAGGGCTGGGGCAGGGGGTTGGGGTACGGGAGGGAGTGTGGGGTGTGGGAGGAGGTGCGGTGTGCAGGAAGGGGCTCAGGGCAAGGGGTTGGGGCACAGGAGGGGTGTGGGATGTATGAGGGGGCTCAGGGCAGGGGATTGGGGTGCAGGAGGGGTATGGAGAGCGGGGGGCTCATGGCAGGGGGTTGGGGTATAGGAGGGGTGCAGCAGAGGGTTAGGGGACTCCGGGCAGGGGGTTGGGATGCAGGAGGGGTGCGGCAGGAGGGGTGCGGCAGGAGGCTCAAGGCAGGGGTTTGGGGTGCGGCAGGGGGTTGGGGTGCAGGCAGAGGGCTCAGGGCAGGGGGTTGGGGTGCGGGGTGCAGGATACATTCCATCTTGAAGTATCACCTCTCTGAAAGTCGGTTTAATATGCAATTATATTAATATGTGTACTGTTTGTCATTGTTACCTCATTTCTGCTCTGCCTGTCTGTGACAGAATATTCTGGAAAGTCATTATCTGGGGACAGCTTAAATGAGAGGAATGGTCAGAATATGTCAGAGTGTTTTTTGTGTCAGAGCTTTAGTGTATGGAGCATTTTATAGCTCAAAAAGAGTGAAGACTAGTCCTAACTGGGGTATGATTAAAAGGAAAGCAAATCTCTACATCAGAATTCCTATTTGAATGTGAAGAAATGTTCAGATCACATGATGAGTTAGTGAACTGATGTCTGGATCTTGAGTTACTGAGGTAGGAGCAAATACGTTTTTGCTGTAATCTGACTAAAAGGCTACCAAATATTCATTACTTTTAGTGAACTTCTGTGATAACAAGAACTTGCATATGTTGACCAAATTCATCCTTTGTGAACTCTGTTGAAGTAAACAGGGTTGCTCTAGATCTGAATTTGGCCTGCTGTGCCTAGTTGCTAACTGCCCACCTCCTCAGAGTGAAAGAGTGCTTAAAACCTGCAAAACTTCTATGTTTTTCCTGAATGATCCTTCATACTGTCACGGCTGCCTGTTTGCAATAAACTTTCTTCATAGTGTTTTCTTAATGCAAAACACAAGTTTACTGGGTGACAGAAGTGAAAGATGCAAACTGCTTTCAGTTCACTTGTTACTTCAGAAACCTACAGCTTTGAATTAAGGATAACACTTCCAGCTGTGTTTATAGTTTGCTAGAAATTGAATTTCAGCACCTTTCAAAATCAGGCCACCCTGAGCCTCCGTTCCCACTTCTGTAAAATAGATATAATCATACCTACTGCATGGGGATATTTTGAGTTTTATCCATTGTTTGCAAAGTGTTTTGAGGACCTTGGCTGGGAGGCACTAAGGATGTGCAAAATGTTATTGTTACTAAAATCTGTATAGCTGGTGCAGGAGAAGTGTACTGCATTAGTAGGTGTATATAAGCAGAACATGACCAAAATCCGAAGCTCTTCAAGCTTGTGTTTATTGTCATCCTCAAGCTCTTGGCTAATTTTTAATTGTGTGTAATGTCTCAAACCTAGAACTCTGTAATTCAGAGGAAATTATCATGTGATTGAACTGTAGTTGTTGTTTTAGTGCAGACTTGGGAAATAAAAACCGACAGCTGTGTTCCAGCTGCATTCCAGCTGTACTCCATTAACAGCAAGCATGGAGAGGCAGCAGCAGCTTTGGGGTTATTTTGCCATCATTGCTGAGCAAAATGAAGTTGCCTTATTTGGTTGTCCTGTGAAATATTTGCCGGGTGATTTAAAGCCAAAATAATAAGAATGGGAAAAGAAAATGCAGTAAATAGATGGAAATATAGTAGTAACAAACAACATGCAAATACACGTACATGCCTGTGGCTATTCTGAATATATGAATGATCAGCTTTAAACTCCTAAAGCAGGAGTTCTCAAACTGGGGGTCGGGATCCCTTAGGGGGTTGTGAGGTTATTTCATGGGGGTTGCGAGCTGTCAGCCTCCACCCCAAGCCCCACTTTGCCTCCAGCATTTATAATGGTGTTAAATATATAAAAAAGCGTTTTTAATTTATAAGGGGAGTCGCACTCAGAGGCTTGCTAAGTGAAAGGGGTCACCAGTACAAAAGTTTGAGAACTACTGCTTGGGGAAGATTGTGCCATAGATGATAGGAAAGGTCATCCCCCCCTCAATTCGTAATAAAAGCTCAAATTTAGCATTTAGTGACTTCCATGTCACTACTTATTAATTATTGCCAGACATCTGATATATAGGAAAACAAATATTTGACTGTTGGTGCCTATACTAGAGTTTAATTTACAAGGATAAAGTTGATAAGGAGATTTACTATATTTCTAAAATTGAATATCCCTATTCCTTAGGCAGGGAGGCGCTCCACTAAGAAATACATATAAATATTGGTACTTTTAACTGTAAAGTGATGTTTCCATGTTTGTTCCTATTATAGTGTCTTGAGATATATGTAAAAGTAAAGCAACTCTATAAATCTGAATGTCAGTTCAGAGGCTGCCTGTTCAAGAAAAATCGAGGACTAGAAATGGGAGGTGATGCAGATCAGAGCTGAGGTGCACGACGAATGATTTAAGCTACTTATTTAAAGATATTCAGTTTTACTTCTACTCTTAGAAATATTGAATGTATTGGGTCAGATTTTCAAAAATGTTGAAGAGGCTTAGGAATCGAAATCCCACTGGTGTAAGTCAATGCAATTTAGACTCTAAGGCTTGGTCTACACTAAACCCCCAAATCGAACTAAGGTACGCAACTTCAGCTACGTGAATAACGTAGCTGAAGTTCGAAGTACCTTAGTTCGAACTTACCTCGGTCCACACGCGGCAGGCAGGCTCCCCCGTCGACTCCGCGGTACTCCTCTCATCTAGCTGGAGTACCGCAGTCGATGGCGATCACTTCCTGGTTCGACTTATCGCGTCTAGACAAGACGCGATAAGTCGAACCCAGAACTTCGATTGCCAGCCGCCGAACTAGCGGCTGGGTGTAGACATACCCTTAGTCACTTTAGTTTTGAAAAGTTTACTTGTTTGTTTTGGTTTTATGATTTTTATGGTAAGGCAACATGAAGTCTGTGAACATCTATATACTTTGTAACCTCGTAAGAAAAAGACATAACCATCCTTATCTCATGAAGGGCATATCAAAAATAGAAAAGGTTCAGAGAGGATACAAAATATTACTTTGTCCTTTCTAGGTGGGTCTCAATAGGTTAGGATTACAAATGTTAATGAAGTAAGCCTCATAACAATATGTAAGATAAGTAATTGTTAACCACATTTTAGAGATCAGGTAAGCGAATAAAACCCAGAACTCATGACTCTCAGTCCTGTGCTATAGCTAATGGACTGTTCATGCCTCACAAAGACCACCTATGCCAAAAATGAGTAGAGACAAGGAGGATAAGATAATATCTTTTATTGGATCAACTTCTGTTGGTGAAAGAGACAAGCTTTCGAGCTTACACAGAGACCCGAAGAAGAAAGAGCACTGTGTAAGCTCGAAAGCAAAGTTATGACAATTTAAATAGTTCCATTAACTGTTTGCACTGCTGATATGCATTCTAGCAGAAACATCACATTAGTGTATTTCAACACACATCTGAAGGTCCTGACTCTGGAAAGCACTTAAATGCATGCTTAAATTCCTCCTCATTCAACACAATACGTAAGGGTATGCTTAACTCCAATTTATTTCTGTGAGACTTAAACACATGCTTAAAGTAATCATGTTTAAGTGCTGTCCTGAATTAGGGCAATTTCTTGTGTCTTCCCTTGTGCCAGAAACATCAACTGTCCCCTAGTCAGCTAGCCAACCCCCCAGATTTTCCCCTGAGAATCTTCCAGTGCAAGACATTCTGCTTTCCTATAAACAGAAGTGCAGAATTCCTCTGGACTTCATCCATGCTGACAGAGCATTTCAGAAGTTGCATGGGCACCAGGAGAAATTCTGGAATACAGTGGGAGAATTGATGGATGTTGTCCCCCAGCTTCCCTGTTTCCTCTGAAACCCAGGAAGATATTTCATACTATACTGTGAAAATTGCCCAGAATGTGGCAAAGCTGGAATCCATGTAAGGGACCCTAAAGTACCTATCTGCACTGTATTTAATTAGATGCAGTGCAGTGTTGAGTGGACGCAAGGTTTGGAATGTGCACACTATCAGTTTTGCTGGATCATGGCTTTTGAACAAAGTATGTATGTGTGGTCAACACAAAAATAAAATAAAATTAATTTGATATCAAAATAATTAATCTAATAAACTAAAGGGCTGCAGATTTTGGGTCCAGCTTGTTGCAGAGTACATGTTCTTCCAGGACTGTTCAATGTGTACTGAACCATGGTTTGCAATCCAAGTTAATGTGGACATTGCCTTCCATATTTCCCAAATGTAAATTCTCTCCATTAACAGATCTCAAAGCCTTGAAAACTCTCCGCAGACTGGTTTTCTATACGGTCAGGAATTCCATCAGCTGTGATATGTGTTTTAGATGTGACAGCTTGTTGCTGTGGAGTTCTGAACAAGCTTTCTGATCTGAAATAAGAAAAACTCTAGCAATTTGAGCTTCTGAGTTCTTAGACTAGATTTCCGAGTGACCTATCAGTCTGTCTCTCGCTGATTATTCACCGCATAAAAGCAAAATTAACCTACTACAGGCAACATTGTGCTGAACTGTGATTTACTTACTACAATGAAAACTTCGTTCTGATGTTGTGTGTGCAAATATTTTACTAGTTTGCATATTTTTTACATCGGGACAGTGGAGCATTGCATGAAAATGGCATTGGTTTGCATCTGGGATCAGTGCAATGCCTGGCACCCTATAGAAACTGCCTTTTGAATGCCAACTGAAGGGCAGTGATTAGAAATTCCATGGGGGGAAATTCCATGTGCTCTCCAGGGTGAAGATTTAAAGAGTGGATGTGGTTTTCTGGACAGAGTATACTAGCATTATCAGCTACACAATGAAAACAGATCATAAAAGCAACTAGAGATGGAAAAGGCCTATTAGGTCATTTAGTCCATCCTCCTCCCCACTCACCTCCGGCCAGTGCAGGATTGTTCCCAACAGTGTGCTGCAAGCCAAACCAGTGGTCACCCATTTATTTGGCTTGTAATAAAATTTCATCCCATTTTTTTGACTGTTATGGAAACTTTCCAATTGAGGGATTATAAAAGAGAGCCAACAAAATGGTTATAGCTGAAAGGTTAGAGACAGCCAGAGAGGAAAAAGTCAGCCCAGTTGGATGGAGACAGTAATGTGTATTTGACAGCCCGGTGTTCTTTTGAGTTTGAGACTTTGGAGAATGGCCTCTGTATGGTGTATAAATGCCAAATAACTCAAAGCCTGGTAACTTATGCTAAGTCTGCCAAAGTTGGAATCCAAGCCCACCCTGTGATGCTCTGTTCTAGAAAGCACTTTAGTGACTAACTAGTAACACCGGACTATAATCCAGTATCCTTAAATCTCAGTCCAAGGCTCAAATTCATAGGACACTGTGCTTTTTGGAACTTTTTCGCTGTGTATTAGTTTATTTGAGTAGAGGGAGTACTTTGTGTCACTGCAACACAATCCTTATTGTTACAGAAACATGATGTGTGAGTTCTAAAGGAATCCCACATAGACCTCTTTGGTGAGGGGGAAGTTCAGGAGAGCACGAGGCTTCACTGTGGGTAGTGTGGAGTTGTAAATCAGAGGAAATTGGCAGGTTCTTCAGGGCTGCAGGAGAGATGTAGAGGACACTTCCTAACCCCCCAAAATGCTGTTGATGTTCTATACAGATAAGTAGCTCTGTGGAAGTCCTTGTAATGTAACTTGGAGCTGTGTGAATTATGTGGTTTCATATGCCTCTTTAACGCCAAAGCCATCATGATCTGAAGGGAGTCACCCCATGTCTCCAGTGAAAGTGTGTAATGACCGGTCATCCAATACTACTTTAGTGATGTCAAGATTTTATCCACTCATTAGTCACAGCAGAAAATCTATAGACAAAAACCATGAAGTTCTCCACATTCCAAGTCTACGAACTTGTAATGTTAGCATAAATTCATCCTCCTTTTTCCCTCTACCCTCCAGTTGTTTGTTGTGCTCCCTTGTGCATCTTGTCTTTAATTAGGTTGTGAACTCATAGAGGCAGAAACCATGTTTACTCCTGTTTGTGTACAACTTGCAACATAGTTGGACTCTGACCCTGACTGATACCTTTTGGCCCATATATAGTATTTATATTAAATAATAATAATAATAATACCCTTTCAAATTGTATGACTTCCAATACAATTTCCTTCATTTAAACACTGTACCAGTCCCCAAAAGCCCTCTTTGAAAACCAAAACAAGCTAACTAAACAAACTCAGGCTGATTTTCAAAGGCACAAAAGCATTCAACTCCCATGTATGTCTTAGAAATTATCCCTCTCAGTGTATCACAAGCAATATCACACAGTTATTACTGTTTGTTTTATGACTGTGCCTGAAGGCCTCAGTCAGGATCAGGACCTATTTGTGCTGGATGCTGTTTAGACACCAAGTAGAAGACAGACACGGTCCCAGGAAAGCTTAAACTCCAGCCGCCTCAGTGTATCTGCTACATTGGACATTGTTAGTCACATCCTCCTCCTTTCTATTTGATGGTCTTTCATGACTAGGTGCTTGAATAATTCTCCTCTTACTTTCTTACCCACTCCGTCATTGTCACCCTTCTTGGTTCCACCTTCTCCCTTGATGTCCATCAGGGCTCTTCCTTGGCCACCTCCCCTCCACCCTTTATACTATGTTCCTGGGTGATCTCCTCATCTAACATGAATTTAACTTCCATTTCTAGACTGACAACTTCCAAATCAACTGCCTTTGACCTCTTTTTTCTGTTTAGTCTTGGATCTGAAACTGTCCATCTGACATCTGATCCTGGACATCATGCCACAACCTCAGCGTCATTATGGCAGAAACAGAAATCCTCATCTCCACTCTGTTCTCCTAATTCCTGAGTAGAGCAAGGTGGGGACTTGGCAGCAAAGTGAGAGTAGCTCTCACTGACCGGGGGAGGGGGGGCGGGACTTATATCACATAAGTCCCATCAAGAAAGCCTCCATGCTGCAGCATCTCCCAGTGGCCTCACCACATCCACCATGGAACTGCACAGTTTCCTAACAGTTAATATTGTAAGCTGGTAGTTTGAATCTGGAAGTGCAAACCTACAATAACTAATATGTTTGGAGAACAGACAGCTGTTGGATGTGCAGTAGCTCTTTAATTCCTTTAGACACACCTTCCCACATCAAATTCAACATATGTTCCAAGAGTAGAGGGAATAGCTCATGCTCAAACATAAGTTGAGAATTCCCAAAATTTACCAAAGCAAAATACAATTCAGAGTTCCACTTAGGCTTTATGTATGACTTCTGAAAGAGCCCAGCCTGCCTCCCAGTTTTGTTGCTCCGATACAATAACCTTACGTTATATAAAAGGAAAATAGTCTGTGTGTAATCAGTTTATAGTGGTGCCACCTGAAAGTGCTGTTTCTCTTCAGACCCTGGGGACAGGCCCTGTACAACTTCCCTGTACTGCCCTTCCCAGAAGTCTTCACTTCGATACATTATTGTTATTTATTATTAAAAAGCCAAGGCCATGGAGCAGTGTCATAGTCCCTCAATGTTAGGTGATGAAATTATTGGTTGCTTATACATGTACATGGTACTTTACAGTCAAAAATGGCAGGTCCCTGTTCTAAGAAGCCTGCAATCTAAACTCTCCGTAATCTGTGTGGTAGTAGAAAAGTGTATTTCTAGGGTTTAGCATTTCAGATGGTAGAAACTTTGCATAGGGCATTTGGTAACTGTCCCACATGTGCCCCTCTTCTACTTCCATTTACCAGTTAAAGCTGCAGTTCCCAACAGAAAATATATGTACATGAATTGGCACATCATGCTTTTGCCAGTGGTATTTTGCTGGATATCTGTTGCCCTCTGCAATACACTTTCCTACCTTAAATTTAACTACACATTGACTTGTGGTACAGCACTGCTTCCCATCTCCACTTCATTTTGACATTATTCTGATGCACAATGAAGTTTGGGCTGCTCCAACCCAAAATTTATGCTGTCTGGAAGGCTCTAGGACTTGAGGCTCCCCAAGGTCCATGATGCATATGGGAGTGTACAAATGAATGGGCAGAGTGGCCCAGAAGCTGAACCTTGAAATATCACTAATGGGATGTAGGGGAAAGAGACTGCTGACAGCAGTATTCTTTCTCGCTTCCTATCTAAATTGTTGTGTGTTGTTACTGTGAACTGCTGAACAGCTGTCATGTTCCACCCTAGAGGTGGTTGTATTTCAGTGGGTGAAGTGTTTTTGGACCCATTGGGATGAAAGATACTATTGAAATAAGAGTTGCTATTGTTACTTTCACCTTCTGCATAATTAATTCCTCTTTAGGGAGGTAGAACAAGTTAAGAAAATAATTTAACCTTATCAGAACTGAGGCACAGGACCATATGTCCTAGTAGTCTGTGTTATCCCAGACACAAATATTCCAACAGAGAGAGGAAAAGTAAAGTAATAGCAAATGGACTGTGTGCCATTCGTCCCTCCTCTGCCTGAGAGCAGGCAATGTATTTATTTTAGGAAATGGTTCTGTTGAACTAGTCCTGATGCTGATCCAAGTCAATTGGTGACTGCCTTTTCCATGGGGAAGTGAAGTGAATTTGTTATGTTCTAAAGTAAGCTCTTTAGCTGCTGCTCTTCACAGGTTCAGTCTATTAGTTGTTTATTCAGCTGGGCATGACAACTTCTGTCTTAACTGCACAGAGAGAACTTAGCTCAGCTTTTCCCCCCACTTTTATTTTCTCTTCGTCCTCAGGCTGGTGTGATTAATTTTCAGGATTTCTTTCTAAATTATATATCCATGTCTGAGATCGGTTCCTCAACTCTATACTGTACACTGTATCTATAAATGTTACTTTCTCAGTTAAAAATGAAAGGTCATTCAAATACTATTTATTCTCAATGGCTCTGAATGGAACAGTACAGTGATTAGTTAGATTAAGGGAAATGTTATTTGCTAAAGCCAAATAGTGGGAAGGGAAGGGAGAGAGAAACAACAGATGTAACTACCATTTTTTCTATTGTAATTGACCTACAGATGGGCCTGAATTGCCTAGCTCAGATATGGAATCTGTCCTCAATCTGAATTTCTCCAAAGTGTGGGGGATGTTTGGATCTAGGAATCTATTCTGAGAGAAGACTGGACTCTGGAAATAGAGGCCAGTGTCTCAAGGTTCAGAATTGGAATCAGAATCAGATCTAGAGTTGCTAAAAGTATGAGGTGAAATATTAGGGCATTTGATCTCATTTTCTGGTTCATGCATCTCTCTTACTTGGTCTGCTAATATAGCAGGTTGTTAGTAATAAAAAACAATAGTCAGTTGATGTTGAGTTAGATGAGTTAAATGTTGGCTTTTCATATCCCATTTTGTTAATTACTTGTTATTGTCATCCTTTCATATTATGAAAAACCCACTGCAGATAAAATAGCTACTTTTGATTCAACAGGCATTCAGTACCAAATCCCTAATCACAATGAAAGATGGTTATTTCTGTTTTCTGTTAAGACATTTTGGCAATTAAATCTGTTCAGAAAAAAACATAATTTTCTTTTATAAAATCAATAGTTTTCTTTCTAAAAAATAATAAAGTGGGCTCAATGCACTCGGGCAAGATTAAAGATTGTACTCCAGATCCTCCTCTGCTTAGAATTGGATCTGGATATTTAGAATGAGGAGGAGTCTTGATGGTGAGATCGATATTTACCTTCTATCTACCAAAATTTGTTGGTAATGGCAAAAATGTAGTTTAAAATACATGTTCTAAGAGTGAGGCAAGGGCCGGGGACTTGCAAACGGCACAGAATGGTGAAGGGATGGAAGGTTACTTGTGTAACCACCCCTCCTCCCGCCGCACACCCCTGCAAGAGCCATGGGGCAGGATCAATGAGAACAGTTATAGGAAGCTATATATACATAAACATGTGGAAATGAGCTGTCTTCTCCCTAACTGCCCTGGAACAATTTTCCAGATTGGTTGGGTTGCACTGTGTTGTGCTGAGCTGGCCTGCATGAATGGCACATGCCATTTGAAAAACTATGGCTTGCAAATTGTTCTGAAGTCAGGTGGATACAGATACTGTTTTTTCAAAGAGCTTTGTTATAAGTGGGTTATAAAACTTTGCCATGGGGTGGTTGTGTAGCGCAATTGGTCTGACACACCTCTTGGTGGAAAATGTCTATTCACGATGGCCAAGAAAACCTGGCAACAACTGTGTTTCAGCCATGGTGTTGGACAGGTGGCTAGTATTTTGACTGGTTATGGGTAAGAAAAGATTCATTGCTCTATGTAGGGGGACAGAACTTAGTGAAAATGTTGGTCAGATTATAGAAAAGTAAAGCCCCCTTCTTCTCCCTCCTGTCACTTTGATCAGTCCAATTCACTCCTCCTGTCACAGTGGATGAAGGGAAGAGTAGAGCAACGTGATAGCCGAACTCCATGGACACTCTGGAAGATGAAAAAATGAAACTCCAATTTTCTACTCCCCTGAATGGGTGTAACATGCACAGGGATGTGCAGAGCCTTGAACTAGTTAAATGCTTTCAAGATGAGTATTTTTGCTACAGTTTTGATTGTACTGATCCATCAGATGAGATTGTAAAACAACACTAAGAAGGACCTCAGCTATTCAGTAGTCATCATGCTTTCTTCTGAGTTACCTCTCAATCAGTGCCTGCCACACAATGATGGATGCTTAATCACTGGGTGGTGTGTAACCACAGCTACCTATTAATGGAAGGCTGAAGGAACAGGTCTCAAGTATAGTCGGGGCCCACAAAACTAACAGCTTTAAAAAAAAGTGCCAGGTTAAAATCAACTCACAACTTTCTTGGCAGACAGTGTAAACCAAACAGGGTATAAAATTATCTTCATAAATTACATGAGTGAATAGTCATTTCACTTGAACATACTGCAAGCAACAGGGCAGCCATACTAACGGCCCTGTATAAAGGGAATTTTACAATTGAGTCTTATCGTCACTAGGGCATTTGTACTTGGTGCCAAGATAGCAGTACCTGAGATCAATGCCAAGTATCATTAGATTCCCAGTGGAAGATCACGAGCATCCTTTATTTTGTGAGACTGAGTATCTGCTTTTGAAAAAAAAAATATTGCTTAACAAACTGGATTGACTGCCAATTTTAGGAAGTGAAAAAATTAGGAATTCTTATATTTTACAGTTTAGTAAGCAGAGGCAGGGTTCCGTTGGAGTCCTGGCCATCTCCATGCGACCAGTGGAAGTGCATTTTGGAGGAGGCAGGCACCTTTCCACTTGCTAGATTTGGATGTGACTGGACAGAAGCAAGGGCTCCTAACTTACTTATACACTTTATGCAGAACAGTGTGTTCTAGTGCTGTCTGGCAAATGATTGCACACCTGTTCTTTAAAAAAAAACAAAAACAAAAAAAAACCTAGCAAGCAGAATCTTAGGAAAATAAATACAAAAACATTAAAAGAATATTAAGGTGCACTCAAAAGCCATATTCTGTTTGTAATTATAATGTTAAGGTTGCCTGTGCAACCTTAACTCTGCCCCTTGTGTGTATAGTTATGATATAATGCTTAATTACATAATCACCTATGCTACTCTTTCCACCAGAACCCTGTCTTGTTTAGTGTGCACAATGGGAGATGCTCATTGAATTGAGGCCACTGTTCAGTGGTTTTGTGCTCATCATTTAATGTGTAGCCCCATGGCTCACAATTGTACACCATTCAAACAATGCACTGACTCTAACCTCATTAAGTGGTCATTCTCCAATTTTTAGAATGAATCCTGCAGGAGAGTTGCAGATTTCAGTCTCATTCCTTATGCGTGTATCACCTTAATCCCTGAAGAAGATAGAGGTGTTTTGGACCTCACCTCATTTACTTATATAAACTAGGTCAACAACCCTCCTTTACTGTCCAGCCTGCGCATTGAATGAACAGAAAAGAGCTGGCAGCTGGACATTTTTAGTGAAGAGTCCTCAACCCTGGAATGCACTCCCATTGTCTTCCAGAACCTGAATTTGTTGCCCTGCCCATGTGTTGCAAAGCTTATATATTTTTCACATGATTTCTCTGGAGGGGCAGGTGGGTGAGTTGGAGGGGGTGGGGTTTACGTTCTGGTAGATGGGAAGGCTTTAGTATTGATATTCAACCTGAACATTTTTATGTGTGTTTTTTTTTTAAAACAATTACATTGTGCCTTGGAAGTGCACATTTTATAAACTGAAATGAATAATTAAATACCATTAATAGATAAAGAAAACTGTCTGCTTCCTTATTTAGTCATGTGCTGGGCATTTAAACATCTGCTCTGAAGAGATGGGGCTGCTATAAGTATAAAAACATGTAGGCAGGGGGTGGATTCTCATTTCCTGTTGTATTTCTAATAAGATGGTTAATGTGCAGAGAAGATGGCAGTAAAATTTGAATTGCACATGAAATCTAACTTAATTCTCCTGTGAAATTGTGTTAGTAACCCAATAGAATTATAAACATATTTTCACAACTTTTTATTTCTGTTACGTGCTATTAAATAGAACAATAAAGAAAGCCTTAAAGGTGTCTATGCTAAATATTGACTTTTAGTATGGCATCCAATATATGAATAATATAATAGCAATATGCAATTGTATAGCATCTCTTATAAGCAATTAACTAGTGCTACTCATGCTTAAAGTTAAGCCTGTGCATATGTGTTTACAAGAGTGGGGTTTTCATCTCACAATACTGTAATGTAGACAAGGCAACATTACATAACCATTGAAGAGACTAAATCTTAAATATTCCATATAGAATTGAAACCTCAGAGGGAATTTTAGTTAGGCCATATGTAAATATCTGATTTGGAACTTGGTGTGGGATACTGAGTTAATACTGCTACTCTTGCAAAAAGTTCATGGGCTCTCTAATGAAAACAGGTGGTCAGGGCATCAGTTTTATCACATCTGAAAGACCCAACACCCTAGAAACTGCCCTGGTACATTGGGTCACAGAAGAGTGCCACATATATAGTCCTGTAGCACCTGGTTGCTCCTTGGGGGCCTTTTTACTGACCCAGTCCAACTGAGCTTAGTTTGGGAGCTGCACAAGTGCGGCTGTAGTTCTGGTGAAGGGGTAATGGATCATTAACCGAACTCTTTAAACCCTCTGTTTTCAGCAGGGGAAACAACTCCCATCGTTTGAAGGTAAAATGTCCATCCCTCTGACTTTCAAATGTTTTACAACAGTATCTTTTTAAAATCTGCTTGTGTACAGTTTGCCTTCCATTAACATACAAGCTTTGTGGATTTGATGGGCTTAATTTAAAATGACAGTTACTAACTGTAATTGTTCCTCTGTTTGTGTGCTAGGTTGCAAAATCCAAACCATTTGCACTTTCCTATCGTTTTTGTTGGAGTGAGCAGGTTTCCTGAAGGAAACAAGTGCTGTTTCACCAAGGTGCAGGACACCTGTTTCTGACACATCCTCCAATACTGTAATTTTTGTGTCATCTTAATCTTGTAAAGTGAAGATGATGGCTATTTTTGCTAGTAAAGGCTGGACTTTCTTTAAATCAATTTGAGGCGTAAAAATTTCTTTCTTGTTGTCACAGAATAAGCTCTGTTAAGACCAGACGGCAAATCATTAAAGGAAGTTCCTCCTATATAATCTATTCTGAATGAGGTTTTGAGGATTTATTTTAAAAAACAAAGAATGTAATATGGCATATAAAACTATACACCATAATCTGTGTACTTGGTCCAGATAGGAGGTGGTGGCAATGATATATTAGTACTTTGGATTTATTTATTGCAGCACCTTTCATCTGAGGATCTTTGAGCAATTTATGCCACAAACTTCAAGGGCCAAAATCTAGTTTGAGGACTCAGACCAAATAACTCAGTACAGGGATATACAGATGAGGGTGTTTCATCAGGAGAGAAGGAATCTCTTGATTGTTATGCAAACACTATTGCATTATAGACCATACATTTCTTGCATCTCAGTTCTGCAAGGGGATGGCCAGTCGACGACCAAATTGATCCACAGTGTCTACTTTCCAAATCCCCTTGCATGTAGTGCTGCAGTGAGGCCCCATGGAATGTAATTCTGTAGCACAAAGAAGATGGATCCTCTGCATGGGCTAAGTCATGGCATCCTGCTTCCTCTTATCTGCACAGCTGAACTGCACTCTCTGTAGCTCTATGTTTGTACGTCAGTATTTACTGTAAATTTATTAAACTTTGCCAAATCTCTATAAGATGGTGTTGAACCCTGGCTGGACTCCTCTTGTGTACAGTCACCAAGCTGCTGTATGAGATCCAAACCTTGGCTACCACATGCTTTTAAGCCTAAAGAGTTGGACAGTGTCCAGACACTGGCTCTGTCTGGCTATTTAGGCACATTCCTTGAGAAAACACTCCAAAACTGGTTAACTGTTCTTGGGATGCGAGGCCCAGCTGCCCTTAAGCCTCAAGACCAGTGTGGACCTCCCAAGACTCCCAGTAGCTCTCACATGCCCTCTCCAGAGCACCAACCTTTCAGGTTCTCTAGATGGTAGGTTCTCCAGATAGACGTCCTTTGGGGACGTTATGACAGCTAAAGCAAGGACCACAAGGAATTTGTAAAGGTCTCTAAATTACACACACTTGACTGATTGACACAACACAGAAATATACATATCTACTGAAAAATAACTAATATCTTGGCACTAGGGTGACTAGATGTCCCAATTTTATAGGGATAGTCTCACTTTTTGGGTCTTTTCCTTATATAGGCTCCTATTACCCCCCACCCCCTGTCCTGATTTTTCACACTTGCTGTCTGGTCACCCTACTTGGCACTAGTCCCTCCCACAGTTTCCTTACTCCTCCTTAGAGCTCTTTGCATCTTAGTCAGTGTCTGCCAGGAAGCCCAGGATTCTTCTGTACCCCTCCTCTCCTTCTGTCCAGTCTTGTCTCTGGTGCTGCTAGTGCTCTCCCTTGCTGGAGAGAGTCTTCCTTTTAACAGCCAATTCTAACATGTTTGTCTCTTCCTGTCCTTCCCCTTGGGGTACGTCTACACTTACCGGAGGGTCCGGCGGCAGGCAGTCGATGTTCTGGGATCGATCCCGGAAGTGCTCGCCGTCGACGCCGGTACTCCAGCTCACCGAGAGGAGTACGTGGCATCGATGGGGGAGCCTTCCTGCCGCGTCTGGACCCGCGGTAAGTTCGGACTAAGGTACTTCGAATTCAGAATTTGCGTACCTTAGTCCGAAGTGGGGGGGTAGTGTGGACCAGGCCTTGGACTTGGACAAAATGACAACATCTCTTGACACTTGTATTGTTTGGTTAAGTATCAATGATTGGGCTGTCTACACCCATTGTCTGCCATCCTGCAAAGGAGGAACCCACAAAGACTAAGCTTGCTCTTTGTACCCGTGGAGCAGACACATGTTAGTAATCAAATAGACATAAATACATATAATATTAATTAAAAATACAGCTCTCCCATGTTCTTCACAGAAGACCAATAATTATTTCACCCATTTTACAGATAGGTAAACTGAGGCAGGGAGAAGTTACATTTTGTCCAAAGTAGTACCTTGAGTCAGAGACAAACTCATGTGGAGATCCCAATCCCTTGTAGAACACAGTGCCAGTAGGAGTACTTCATTTCAGGAAGAAAGAATATAATAATATAATTTATAACACTTGTTGGCTCAAATCTCTTAATGCTTCTTATGTGTTATTTCTGTTTCACAATAGATAATTTGAAATTTAATGTTTCCTGTATGGAGAGTACAATACTGATCTTGATGACAGTGGTCATTAGAAATAGATCTTTGGAAAATAATATTTTATTTGCATTTTCCATTGTGCAAATATAGTACACTAAAGAGTATTTGTTCTCTACATTATTTGTATCTTTTACGTGATACTGGTTCTATAAAGCTTATGTAAGCAAAGCAAATAACTTAATGAAACAAGCCCATTTTAAATTACTTGGATTGTAGTTATTTTTGCATATCAATCACTCGTGGTATTATGCATGTCCCTGCATGTTTACAGTTAACTTGTCTGACTCCAGATTATTTACATGTTTATTCAATATTGTAAGATATCTGTTGGGTGAAAAAGTTTCCTTTGTTGTGGCATTTTCTACTAAGACCTTGAAGCAACTTTGTGGCCAGATAAGGTATTTTGCATCAGAAGCTGAGGTTGTGTGTGCTGTAGTGTAGTGGTTCTCACACTTTTTCACATAAGGCAAAGCTCCTTTCATAAACCACCTGTTTTCTTAATCCCCACCCCACCCCTTCTTTGCAGTAACTCTAGTGTGGTATTCTTGAAAAAGTGTTACTGGGACATTATCCAGGAAACAAGGAGATGACATGAAAATAAACTAGTTGTAATGCAATTGGTGCCCCTCCTGATTTGTATCTTTGCTGTTTATTTCCTCTCCTTCTGTGTATTTGGGAATCAATATCCCCTTTCTGCCTGCAGTCCCTACTTCATGTCACTGTGACCTTCTCTATTTTTGGCTCTGATCCTTGGCTGTGGCTGAGGTCTACAAAAACAGCCTTAAGCAACCTTTGTGTATCTCTGACCCTGGGCCAGTTGTTGCCAAGCCTCTCTCCCAGCATCAGTTAGAGCAGACTGAAGACTTCTTTGAGTTAATCCAGCTGTCCGTGCCCCTAAAGGGTTGATATGACAACAGGATCATCAAATTGCCACATCGCCTTTCTCCAGTCACCACCTCTGCAGGTCACAGGGCCAGAAGTGACATATGAGCTGTAGTGCTGTCTCTATACTGCCCGAGGCTCCTTGTGTGCTGAGGTGATCTTCTTGTGGCTGGTTCAGGAGGATTCCGGGCCGCTTTGCATTGGTATTGTGAGGCAAAGCAGCCATTAAACATGGGAAAAGCTGGGCCTTAGTCATGTCCTTAAATTGGTTTGTGCTTGAATTTACAGCAGAGAAAGACCCAACCAAGAAATACTTTGTAGTTCCATTGCTCTGGTCTGGGTTTGGGCCCAAGAGCTGGGAGCCTGTCTCTCCTGTGCTCAGTATCCCTGCTGGGCCCAGACGGTGTGAAGGAGGAAACTGCCTGAGTCACATCCAGAGAGGTCAACCACCAGATCTGGGGAGTAGAGTGAGAAAAGGAGCCGGGGGATGGGGAGAAGACTGGGATTGGAGGCTGGCATGGGGGAGGGAAAGGGAAACTAGAATTGGGGAGTTGTGGGGAGACTGGGAGGAAAGAGACTGGGACTGGGAGCCAGGGAGGTGAAACGGGGAAGGGACTAATATCTGATGAGGAGATGGGGTGCAAGTCGTTCTGGCTGGGAAAGGAGACTGGATTTGGGAACCGGCGGTGGGGGGGAGGGAGAAGAAGGGGCAGGGAGACACCTTTGATGAGGAGCCTGGAATGGGGTGAGAACTGGGATTGGCTGGGCAAAGAAAATGGGACTAAGATCTTGTAGAGAAGTGTTGGACTCTGAGACTGTAAGGGGACTCTGGGGAGGATGTTTGGGACTGGAAGTCCATGGGAGTAGGGGTGACTGAAGGCTAGTGATGGGAGAAGAGACAGTTTGCCTGAGGAGATAGGAAGTGGGGACTGGGACTGGCTGGGCAAGAAGACTGGGGACAGGAATGGGGGGACTCAGAATGGGTGGGTGTTACCGTTACAGAGTAATCAGCAAATCTGATTCGTTTTTGGTCATTCCTGAGTGTAAGCTTTAGGGTATGTCTACACTACGGGATTAATCCGAATTTAGATAATTCGAATTTGGGAAACAGGTTGTATAAATTCGATTGTGCGCGGCCACACTAAGCACATTAATTCGGTTTTTAACCACATTAATTCGGTGGTGTGCGGCCACACTACCCCATTTATTTTAATCACATTAATTCGGTGGTGTGCGGCCACACTAACCCTAATTCGAATTAACAAAATCGATTTTGGCGCTACTCCGCTCGTCGAGGTGGAGTACAGAAATCGATTTAAAGCGCCCTTTAATTCGAACTAAATGGCTCTGTTGTGTGGACGGGTGAAGGGTTAATTCGAATTAACGCTGCTAAATCCGAATTAATCCCGTAGCATAGACCAGGCCTAAGTGACAGGCGCTGTGCATTCACTCATCTCTGAGTGGAATCCTGTGATTCTCCTGCTCACAGACCCTGGTTCTTGGGCTGCAGCACTCTTGTTTACCAACAGTGTTTCCTCAACAGGTCTGGCTGGGTTTGACACTTTCCAAAGACTTCCTTTTGGGAGCTGTGACCAGTAGGTTAATGCTGCGACTCAGAACAGCGTCTTCAAAACAAAGTATTGATTTAACCATAGGAACATACCATTCAGAGGGAAAAGAGTTAAAACAACAAAAGACTCATGGGACCTAACACGTCTTGGCAGACCACACCATAACAATCACACATATATACACAAAATATTCATAAAACTAATACACGTCTCCCATGGTCCTCACACAGACTGGGATAAAAAGAATAGAGAGTGGCCTGAAGAGGAGAATGGAACTAGGACAAGGAGCCGTTGGTGGGGATAGTCAGGACTGGGACAGGGAAAGATTAGAGGGGATGGGGCAGAAGGGTCAAGCTTGAGGGAAACAGGTAGAAGAGTCTGTGCCCATTCTCTTTGGGGCAAGGATTGTCTGCTATTCTCTGTCCAGTGCCTAGCACAATGGGCCCCCATGCGTGGTTGGTCTTCAGGCACTACTATAATAAACATGATTAATAATGAGGAAGAATCAGGATTTGTAGGGAAGGAGACTCACTCTGTCTGATTGCTTCATTTGCAGAAGTTGGAAGGTGTGTGGTGAATAAGGCAAGAGTTTGAAGGAAGAGAAAGGATGGTCTTGAGGTTGATGCAGTTGCCCTGGAGAATTGAATTCTATCCCTGCCTCTATCACAGAATTCCTCTGTGATGCTGGGCAAGTCAAATAAACCAGGATTTTCACAGGCGGTGACTAACTGTGCATTCCTCATTTTCTGGGTGCTTGATTTGAGATGCTGGGGCCTGATTTGCAGACGTGCTGAGCACTCACAGTTGCAAGTGCAGTCAGTGGGAGCTGTGCTTTGAACATACGAAGTGCTATGTAATGCTAAATTCTTCGAAAAATCAGGTCCTAGGCACCTCAGATTGGGCAACCAAAATTAGTGGATATTTCTGACTTATCTCTCTGCCTCAGTTCCTCATCTGTAAAATGATGATAATAATACCACCTGACCTCACATGGTTTTTGTGAAAATAAATTAATGTTAATGAAGCATTCAGGTACTATAGTGATGAGCATCATAGAAAAGCTCACGAGGAAATTAATATTTCTGTTTTCAGAGCAGGGTTTTGATAGGGCACAATAAATTCGTACTGGGGGCACACACTGAACAATAAGAAGAGAGCAAAATACTGAATAGCTTCTCATTCAGCGAGAACCATGTATCTTGTGCAGTGAATGAGTCAAGGATCCTGTGGAAAAATAGTATGATTTTGTAATGAAGGACTGTTTTATAATGCATATGCACAAAGAGGCACAGGCAACCTTAATTCTAGCATTTCCTAACTTCTGAGTGCTGGACTTTGCAACCTTAATAATGTTCTTTTAACACTTTGTGTGTGTGTTTGTAATATTACATATATTAATATTTACATATACAAAATATAAGAGCATTAAAACATTTATTTAAGAAACAAGGATAATAATACTATATGATGGAGACATAGTACTGTTGCCCAAGACACCAGAGCAAAATTTATTCCTGGTGTAACGCCATTGAAATTAGATGAGTTTGTCTCAATAATTGTAATAGCAGTCATTAAAGCATCCTACAGGATTTAATAGGTCTTTACACAGATCTGTATCATAGAATCATAGACTATCAGGGTTGGAAGGGACCTCAGGAGGTCATCTAGTCCAACCCCGTGCTCAAAGCAGAACCAATCCCCAACTAAATCATCCCAGCCAGGGCTTCGTCAAGCCTGACCCTAAAAACCTCTAAGGAAGGAGATTCCACCACTTCCCTAGGTAACCCATTCCAGTGCTTCACCACCCTCCTAGTGAAAAAGTTTTTCCTAATATCCAACCTAAACCTCCCCCACTGCAACTTGAGACCATTACTCCTTGTTCTGTCATCTGGTACCTCTGAGAACAGTCTAGATCCATCCTCTTTGGAACCTCCTTTCAGGTAGTTGAAAGCAGCTATCAAATCCCCCCTCATTCTTCTCTTCTGCAGACTAAACAATCCCAGTTCCCTCAGCCTCTCCTCATAAGTCATATGCTCCAGCCCCCTAATCATTTTTATTGTCCTTCACTGGACTCTTTCCAATTTTTCCACATCCTTCTTGTAGTGTAGTATCACTTAGAAGTCTTCAAGATTTGTGTTTTGACCACTGCAAATTGAAACAAAAGAGCCAGGGAACAAAACAAAAAAAAAGTTTTGCTTTTCATTTTTATTATTCATTAGGAATCAAGTCAGAAATCCCATGTAATCCATCTGTCTCCTTGATTTTTCTTCTGCTCAGCTGGGCTGCAGGTATCGTGAATTTTGGCTGAGTTTTCAGTACTTGGAGGTTACAGTCATTACTAAAATTCACTGGCACACATTCCCCTTGGAATGCTGCTGATGTCATGGAAAAACGGGACCTGAGTGGTAACCCCTAACAACCAGAGCTGCAGTAAACAGAAAACGTTACCTCCACCAAGATATTGGTTTTTAAAGAGATTTAACAGGATGATGTTTGCATGCCAAAAATCATAAAAATTGTACTTATAATTTTACCATAGTCTTCCTAAAAGCACCAGCACATTGCTGGAGTTTAGCCATGATATTTGTATGCCTAGTAAAAGCAGAAATAATTCTGTTTGTCTTCAATAGAAGTATTTGATTCTTTCCACCACCTAAAACTTTCTTGGCTTTTCAAATTGTAAAACAGTGTTAGTATGTTAGTTACAAGGTAATTAGTAAGGTAGTTTTCATAATTTTAAAAACATAATTTCTTGCCAAAATATATTTTTCCTGTATTTCCAGATGAGTGCATTAGTTTGTTACTGTAGGGTTAAGAAAAAGCACTGAACTGCACATTTTTTTGTTTGCGCTTTTGTAGGTTCCATTCTCAGCCTTGAGCTTTGTTTTGTATGGTCACTCCTGAACGTTGGACTGTGCAGCATTTGTGAACACTGCACCACTCTGACCCCCCCCCCCCCATGTAATATTTACTTGGACTTTGTAAGTAAGTAATAGTGTGGGGTAAAAGAATGATTAGTCCAAAATATACCTGGAGAGGGCCCTTTTGATAACATATTCGTATTTCTTATGTTGCTTTCTAATGAGAGGACTTAATTGACTATGGTTCTATTTGATGCCATGTTCACATGCTGTGTTCTTTGGCCTAGATTATGTGCTGTAGTTTCAGTTGCTTTGTGCTTCTAACGGGGGCATATCCATCTGTGGGAGGATCACAGTTTAGAGGGATGCTAGTATAGTATTTCCTACCCTCCTTGCCAGTAGAGACCAATTATTGCTCTTATGCAGACCCATAATTAAGCAGTGCTGTCCTTGGGCATATCTGGGAATCTGAGCCCTTGATTTCATGTGTGCAAAAGCAGGTCTGAATTTGTAAGCTCAAAAGCTTGTCTCTCCCACTGACAGAAGTTGGTCCAATAAAAGATATTACCTCGCCCACCTTGTATCTCTAATATTCTGGGACCAAGACGGCTACAACAACAGTGCATATAAGATAAATGTATAGCATAAGAGAAGAAACTGCAGTGACAAGATTTTGTTCCTTAGGTGCATACAGGTTTCTGCATTTCCATGTGCCCTCCCACTGCCATTTGTATTTCATCCACATTTGGAAAAGCTCTGAAGAAGAGTAACAGCTGGGGTACAATTTTAGGGGCCATCCTGCATGTATACATGGCTTGGAAAACTTGGCTACTACACTTACAATCATTTATCTAACAAGATTAGGTCCCAGGAAGAGCAAACCCCATGACTAGCACAAAACAGCATAAAATTGTCATGATTTAAGGTCTGATATCTGGGGTCTGGATTTAAGGTCTGATATCTGCCATTTTAGCAACTAGTAATATATGTCCAGTTGAACATCTAGAAATATCCCCTTTCCAATAGTCTAAAATTCTATTTCTAGTTATTGTGGCAGACACAAGATTGGACCATAAAAGTGTGTCTGGCCCTGGACTGACTGTTTTGCCTCTTGGACCATGGAACAGAATAAAGTGAGAGTTTAGGAAAAAAGTAGACACTTGTGGGCAGAGCAGGGATGGAAAAGGAACCATTTCTGTGGTTGAGGTTTTTTTTAAATGGTGGCTGTTCAAATTGTTCAGAATGTTGAAATATTAGAAATGCTCCTGGTATAGATACAATGGGCAAATTGCAGGGGAGCCTGTCAAATTGCATAATAAATGCAATGTCACTTGACTTTCTAACTGCTACCATTAAAATAAAAATTGATCTGCCAATTTAAAAAATCCCCCCGATGCCCCAAATTACACAGGTGTGAAATGCAGCACACACAATGTTCAGTTGTGGAAAAATGTTTCATTTAAAGTCCAATGTCTCATGACCCTCCAGAGAGGCAGACAGAAACTTGATTCCTTTTTTATCACTTTTTAAAGCATTTTCTGTTAAAATCATTGGGGACCTAGGAAACAGCAACGAGAGCCTGTTGCCCTTCTCCAGAGAGTTGGCTGGTGTGTTTGTCCTTCCCTGAAACTCCGGCAAATAGAGCCTGCAGATTTTGTCATTCTTTTTACAAGTTTGTATCTGCATTCTTTTGCTTTTTGTTTACAAATGTCCTGTGGGAGATTTAGTTTCTTTCAGATTGTTTGCCAGACAGCTTTTTCCACATAAAACCTTTTTATACATTTAGACACAGCAAGATAGATGAATTTAGCTCACTCAGAATCATAGCATTTCTTTTCCTACTACCTTTCGTCTTCCCATTTTGATATATTCTCACCAGTTTTTCCCTGCCTCAGTACCAGTGAAGGTACTCTGGTCAAGTTCACTAACACAGCACCTAAACTGGCTATCAGTGATAACTGATGGGACAGGGACCTGGGCCCTGTTGGTTTAAGAAGCCAAAGGTTGTGTATAAAAATCAAGAACAGTTCTCTTATTGTGGAATCCTAGAATAGCACTGCCAAGTCACCAGTCAGTGTCTTCATTTTTAATGGTACTGCTAGTATGACCGTTTCAGATTTCCTGATCACTCTTTGGAAGTCGCGATGTAAATAAATCAGTTGTTTCATAGTGCACTATCCAACTGTCCACTGTTCCTTTTATTACAGAATTCCTTAGCCTTCATTTTAAAGGGTTACTGTTGTGAATATCTTTTCAAGTTGAATGATGGCATGTCAAATTACTTTCTTGACAATCCCAGCGTATCCACTTTTGAATGTTGTTCTTTGTTTCTGAATAGTTTTAGGGAAAAATGTGGGCAAGATAATAAAAATAGGAGCCTAAAGGTAAGTCCCTAAATTAATATTTATGCACCTGATTTATGGGGGGGACTCACAAAAAGAACAATATTAGTTTTAACAGCTTTTCAAATAGAATCTGTAAAACTACATATGTGGATATGATCAGGAGAACATTTACAAAAGATGAAAATGTCCCTGTGCAGAAGGCTGGCACATGGCTCTATGTACCATTTCAGCATCTTTTTAAGGACATAAGGGTCTTCAACATTGGCTTTGTGTTAGGATGAATTTGTCCCAAATGGAATAGGTAACTCTATATTTTAAAGAAATGTGGAATTTGGGAGTTCAAACTGCTTAACAGCATCAACTGGGTGAGAGCAGGATCAGAAGGTTAAAAAATATTTATTGCATTGTATTTGCCTTCAGTGTGGTGGTGGTGCAAAGAAGCAAGCTGAGTTTAGAAAGTGTTTCTGCCCCTCTTTTCTTGGCATTTGCATCTGAGCCTGGCTGAATTCTTTGCTTCTTTTTCTTTGTATATCAGCCAGGAAGTTTTCAAAATGTGAGCCCACCATAGAAAGCCGCCTGAAGTACCCCTTTGATTTGAGCTCTGGTTTTCAGCTTGTTTAGCAGAATGTTTATAAAGCCAAAGCTTCACTTCAGGGAATTCTAAACACTATGATAATTAAAAAAAAAAACCACCACCAAAATTACTGTCATGTTCTTTTAAAAATCATATTTCCTTTATCATTAGTTTTGATTACCAGGGAATTTTTATGTAAATAAAATCTCTTTATTGTCATCCTGGAAATGATTGTATTGTTCACTAATTGAATTATATTTTGCTATTACTACTGCAATTTTTAACTGAGCTTTTTAAAACCTTTAATGAATTAAATCTGGACTCCTGCCTTATCCCATGAGGCAGTTAATTAGTATTTCCATTTTACAGATAGATATTGCAGGTAGATGTGAAAAGACATGCCCACCATGAACCATGTCAGTAGCAGCGACAGGAATAGAACCTAAGACTTTTTAATCCCTGTGCCTTGCAACATGCTTGCCTAGTTTTTTCGGAGATATTCAGCACCAGTGGTGAATGACATCACTTAATTATCAGGGCAATTTAGAAACTAATGCTCCTGTTTAAAAACTAACAAACAAAAACCCTTGGTCACTTACCGAATGAGTGTGTGTGAGGGGGAGAGACAGTTAAATGGGAAGTCCGATAAAATATTAAATTCAGTGCTATTTGCCAGAGTCCAACAAAAGCTCTTTAGGGGCCTGATCTGCAAGCACTTATGCATGTGAATGACATTACTCAGGTGAGTAGTCCTATTGAATTTATTAAGGTTACTCAGCTGAGTAAAGTTGCTCACATGCATAAGTGTTGCAGGCTTGGGACTTAACATAGAAGACATCACTATACCAGCTGTATAGAAAATTGTGATACACTATCAGAATATATTAGGGGGTGCCAACACTTTATGATAGTTTCATCTTCTTTGTCAATAGATGCTGGATAAGAAAGAAACAGAAAATAGTTAAAAAAAATTTTTTTTAAAGCATTGAAGTGTTTGTATACATGGAACAGGAGGGAATAAGGATTTGGTGTCTGAAATGAGTGATTAATATGCAATCAGTGTTGTTAATCCACCGTTTGAGCAAAGCGTGACTTGCCATGAATTGAATAAAAAAAAAAAAAGAGGAAAAAAAAAGATGGAGAAAAATTATTCTCCCTTGCCACAGAGGTAATGGGTTCAAACTACAGCACAGCAGATTTAGGCCATGTCTATACTACCACTTATGTCAGCAAAATTTATGTCGCTCAGGGGTGTGAAAAAACATACCCCTGTGCAACATAAGTTTCGCTGGCATAACGTAGTGTGGACAGCGCTATGTTGGCAGGAGAGCTTTTCCTGCTGACATAGCTATCTCGGCTCGTTGGGGGTGCTTTAATTATGTCAACGGGAGAGCTCTCTCCCATCAGCATAGACAGGCTACATGAAAGATCTTACAGCGTTGCAGCTGCATCAGTACAGCTATGCTGCTGTAAGCTGCTTAGTGTAGACATTGCCTAAGGTTATGTCTACACTGGCAATTGAACGACAAAACTTTTGTCTTTCAGAGGTGTTAAACCCCCTCACCCCAAAAGACACAAGTCTTGCCAGCGACAAGCGCCAGTAGGAACAGCGTGTTGTCGGCAGGAACGGTCTCCTGCCGACAACGCAAACGCCGCTCGTTGGGGGTGGATGTTTTTTGTCGGCAGGAGAGCTGACAAACAGCGGCTACACTGTGCGACTTTTAGCGGCACAGCTGTAGCGACACAGCCATGTTACTAAAAGCTGTGTAGTGTAGACATAGCCTTAGATTAAATCTCAGGAAAAACTTCCTAACTGGAAGAACAGTAAGACAATGGAACAAACTGCCTAGGGAACTGGAAGGTCCTTCACTGGAGGTTTTCATAAAGAGACTGGATAGCCATCTGTCTTGGATGGTTTAGACATAACCAATCCTGCAGCTTGGCACAGGGTTAGATTAG
Source organism: Terrapene triunguis (assembly GCF_002925995.2). Taxonomy (NCBI): domain Eukaryota; kingdom Metazoa; phylum Chordata; order Testudines; family Emydidae; genus Terrapene; species Terrapene triunguis. Next base: position 34,226,818 of record NW_020664447.1, read on the forward strand.
ATCAGTGGTTCTCAACCAGGGGTACGCATATCCCCGGGATATGCAGAGGTCTTCCAGGGGGTGCATCAATTCATCTAGATATTTGCCTAGTTTTACAACAGGCTACATAAAAAGCACTAGCGAAGTCAGTACAAAATAAAATTTCATACAGACAATGACTTGTTTATACTGCTCTATATACTGTACACTGAAATGTAAGTACAATATTTATATTGCAGTTGATTTATTTTATAATTATATGGTTAAAATGAGAAAGTAAGCAATTTTTCAGTAATAGTGTGCTGTAACACTTTTGTATTTTTATGTCTGATTTTGTAAGCAAGTGAGGTGAAACTTGGGGTAAGCAAGACAAATCAGACTCCTGAAAGGGGTACAGTAGTCTGGAAAGGCTGAGAGCCACTCGACTAGATGACCCTTGCGGTCCCTTCTAACCCTATGATTCGGAGTCAATGAATTTTAATGCAGCTCGACCCTGTCTGTGAGTAGGGAGAGGGTTTTTTTCCCTCCAGTTTCCTGGATCATCAAATTTTTCTGAGGCAAGTGTTTTGAGGTTTCATGTTGTTGGCCCAGGAGACATTAAGGACTGATAATAAATGTTTCATTTGTTGTTTCTTGTATTTTTGTGTTTATCATCATGGAATAATTTCCAGTCACATGGCAGGATATGTGCTGCTGCCTTGCACTAGAGTGACTAGTTACTGATCCTGCTGACCTTATCTCCTGAACTGGGGGGAGAGTTCTCACATTTTGGCACTGAGACAGCACTTTCAAGTGCAGTATCTCAAGGGCTTAACACAGCACAGGTCTGCATACCTAAGATACTTTATTGAAATCTAATGCCTGCTTGGCAGTTTTCAAAGGCCTCTGTCAAGTCATATTTATTTTTACTCAGTTTGTTATACATTCACAGATAATCATTACAAGCCAAATATCACTTAGCAATCTATTCTGTAGATGAACAACAATCAAACACTGGACCTTTAAGTGACTCCCACCTCAGAAATGCTAGAAGTGAACAAAAGGAAAATTTCAATGTGGAGTTTCATTTGTAACGTTTTAATACAAAGCCGTTTATGAACTGGGCTCCAGATCAGCCTCTCTCAGTCAGAGAGCACTGTGGAAGGGAACCTATGCTAGGATCCCATTGTGGAGGTTCTCTCACATCTCTCTGTCACAGGTGTGGGGTGGAATTTAAGTCTCTGACCCTGTCATGGCACAAGTGTGGTACCTCTGTCAAAGATCTTGGGTTTTGAAGGTTCCACTGAAGGCCAGGCTTCTGGATTGAGATTTTCAAGAAGATGACTAGAGAAACCCCCTGTGGTAGTTGTGTGGCTAAGTTTTAGTCCTTTGAAAATCTCAACTCTGGTCCCCACTGGTTTCTGTTGCACCCTGGCTGTATGTTTCCCCATTGGAAATGTGCTACCAAGAACTCCCACTAGCTACCGCTGCCCTTCTGGGGGCTGCATGAAAAAGATAAAACACCTTCAGTTTATACTTTCTTTTCCAGGGAGACCCCATGGAGTCAGAGTGACTGTTGTTACTCCCCACTGCAGTCTGCCCACACCTGCACCTAGCCTATGCAGTCTCTGAATACTCCCCCAGTGTAGATCTTAGACCCATATAGTGCCCTCTGTGCAATATAGAAGGAGATAAGAGGGAATGGTGCCATGGAGGAAGCTGAGCACCTTTTCTGTGAGGGGATAAGTCTGTCCTTCTTTAAAAAGAATTAGAAAACGTGAGCATCATGTGAGATGTGTGACACTAGCCAGTTCTGTATTAGTTTTTTAAAAAGTAGAACATTCCTTACTTGAGTTTCTAATAACCCAACAGTTTATCAAAATTGAAAGAGCTGAAAATTCTAATTGATTTTTCATTATCTGAAAGTCGGTTTGTTTTGTACTTCATTCAACTGGGACAGTAAGGGCCAGATCCTCAGTTGCTTTGTGTCACTCTACTGGTGCAGAAGTGCCCTAACTCTGGGTTTCCTGGTCAATTTATGATTCCCCTGTGTGGATCCTCTCTATCATTTGCTCTAGATGGAATTTGGGATTTCACAGAGTAGCAAGAAAGATAGAGTGATGGACAGATCTTGGTGGAACATCAACTTAAGTTTCCCCTCTATGTTCAGGACAGTTCCATGGATATCTTCTAAAAAATCACACCTAATAAGATGGCTGTTGTCTCTGGACCCTGCTAACTTAGTGTTCCCCTGCTGTTTGAATTTCTTTAAAAATATTATTTTTAAAGGTTAAGAATCCATTTGTGTGCTCTGTGGAGCCAAGGTGTGGCAGAGGCCTTGTCTTACTTACAGGCCTCTCATTTTTCTCCTCATTTCTATTAGCTCCTTTAAAAGGACAAAAACAAATTGAGAGCCCACAGAACACTGCAGATGAAGAGAGAGTTTTCAGACATACAATATCAAGTGACAAAATAAACTGAAGTGAGTCAGAAGTTTGAGCAATTTATGCTCTCCTTCTCTATTTCAATCTCACCTAATAAAGTATTCTCCTTAAGGATATTAAATACTTATGGGTTTTTAAAACCTGATCTTCATTCTGCATCTCAATATTGAAAATAACAATCACTAAAATTAAAATTACAGTTGGTTGCTTCCTGTGGATCTAGTGGTCTTTCTTGAAATGATGGGTGCTCCTCTAGTGATGTATATACTAAGTACAGTGCCTCTCCGATTTCTTTCAGCATTTTATGAGAAATCTAACTTTGGAATATCTCACGAATAATAAAATAGCTGGAGTAGCCTTACAAAGTGCTCCTGTTCCCAGTGATTTATTTGTGAAATTTATAGAGGGTATGGAAGGGGAATCACAGACATAAGAGAGTGAAAAGGTTTATTAGATCAATTATTCTATTGTGGAGCACAATGCAAGATTGTTTCCTACCATATAGTTTCCAGTGCTTTCTTCAGGACAGTATTAAATAACCCAAACAATGAAGCTTCCACAACTTTTCCTGGTAAAGTATTCAATAGTTTAATAGGTCTCACTGCTGTGAAGTTTTTTTCTGATTATACATCTACATTTTACTTGGTTTTAATTCATCCTTTTACTCCTGGTAATGCCTCATGGTATCACAGCACTGCCAACCCCAGGCATTCAAAAGTCATGAGACTGGGTTAAAAATGAGATTTTTTTTAAAGTAATAAAGTTTGGGGTTCTTTTTATTTGCCTTCTGGTTTTTGAGTCTTTAGGAGTTCCCATTTTCCAACTTTTCTCTGCAACCACAAGGGCTGGAGCCTTACTCTCCCCTCCCCAGCCTTTTTCTTCCTGAAAACTGGGGCTTCAAGCGAAATACTAAATATTGGTGACTCCTAAAATCACAAGAGTTGGCAATATCGGTACCAATCTAAACAATTCTTTCCCCTCGTTGACGTTTACAACCTCAAAATACTTATAGACTGTTATCGTGTCCTCTCCTAGTCATTGTTTAGCCAAGTTACTCATATTTAGCTTTTTTGGTTCACTCTTCCAGTCCCCAGAGCATTCTTTGCTCCTTTCAGAACTCCAATTTGTCTCAATTTTTTTGGTTTTGAAGTATCCAGACCAGAGTTAAATGCAGCCCACTAACACTATATAGACAAGTGTTGCTTCCTGCTCTGTGATTCCTCTGGATATACAGCTCCAAGTTGTATTGGCCTTTCTGCTACCCTGGTGCTTTGCTGAGAAACTGAGCTCATCATAATATATAATGCAAGCACAGAAAACTATGTAGTGAACTACATTGTCTTGTTAGGAAGTTATTGAACATCATACGCCAGGGAACTGTTTATTTTCAGATGGAGGCTGGGCCTGAAAGTAGCCTGGCTTTTCCCCTTCCTCCTCAGAAGTAAATTTCTGACTGTTCCCTAAACATGTTAAGATGAGAGTTAAAATTCCATATATCTCTTTAGCAAATTAGGATCCTGATCCTGCAACTACTTTACACTTGAGTAACTTTACACACATGGGTAGTCTTATTGTACTCATTGGGGTTGTACTTGTATGTAAAGTGATTTATGTGTTTGCAGAATTGGGACCTAGGCTTGTAATAGTGGTACTATCTAATGATATAACACACTAATGTTTTCCTTCCCCATAATCAATCCTATGCCGCAGATCATTCCTAAATGTCTGCTCTTCTCTCTAAGCATCTTCAAAATGGCATTTTGATCCTTTGGTTTTATGAGCTACAACACAAAGACAGATTCCATATTTAACTGCCTCTGTAACTCACATTTTAACATTAATAAGTCATGTATTTGGGGTTCCTGGTTAAACAGAAGAACTTGCCTTCCCAGATAAATTACTATAGAAGGCAAATTTCAAGAAAATCTAACATCCTAAACAGATAGTTTTTGAAATACATCCAGTTGGGAATTTTATTAATTAGATTTGGGCCAATTGTCTAATATCTTCTTTTCGCATCAAATGTATGTCATAATAATTTTATACCATATCTCACAATAGCTATATTTTAAACAAAAATTGATTTAATCAAATTTAGATGTGTTAACAACACACAATGGGTCCAAAAGAGAGCTTGTATCATTTTACTTTCGTGTGTGCACTACAAATATTGAACATATCAAAATAAAGAGAGAACTGTTCAGAGGAGGTTAAAGAACAAATGAAATTTTCTGCTTCATGTTTTTCTACAACATTAACCAAACATATTTTTGTCCCTTTGGCCCAAGTGGGTAGCCAGTATCCAGGGCCATGCAGTTATGATGAGAAATTTGTGGTACAAGTAAAGTGTATTTCTAGTGTAATCTTGTTTATTCACAAAAATATGCACATGGTGCTTTTTCTCTGAATTACAGTAGAAACAACAGCAGGCAGTTTCTATGCTCAGAATTCCCCACATCTGCCACTATAGCAATCTCGGTGCCCAATAAGTCATTCCCTCTGGTTCCATTTTGTGTCACATTTGCAACTTTGTTTTGGCTTTCTGCCTCCAGCACATACAACCTATGTCTTAGCCCTGCCTTTATAACCCAGGAAATGTCCCAGTCCACATGGTTAGCTCTAACCTGTCATGTGACCTATTGCCTGGAGTTGTTACCACCAAGATCTGCAGCTGTCTTTACTACATAAAGAGGCTTTATTGCTCCTTCTGTTGAGCCTGAGAGAGTACTTGGCTCATTGGCTTTAATGAGTTCTGTGATTATCTTTAGTGCTAAGGCTTGGTCTACATTAGAAACTTTTGTCTGTATGTAAGCTGCATCTACACTAGGAGATTGTTTGGCATAAAAATCAGCAAACCTTTTCTAGTGTAGACTAGGCCTAAGACTCACCAGCTATCAGCCAGTAGCATCTTTCTGCACAAGAATATAACTCATTGGGTAATATGCGCCTTTCCAAAGCTCATGCTGGAACATATTTAAATGTGAATGACTGTACAAATTAATACTTTATCTGATCATTATTGCAGGTTTGACCATTAGGTAGATCCTTATGGATTTATAGCAAATGCCCTGTTTTTCTGCAGTGGATGCATGTTGCTAATTTATTATGTAATAAGGATGAGAAAATGCTTTTATATTCCCAGGTCTCAAATTCCTTTACCCCATAAACAGGTTTGTGATATACCATGTTCTACACCATCACTCCAGAAGATGGTGACTTCTTTTTCATACCTGTACTTCAGAAAGAACTGCAAATTTTACATGTTCTTATGCTTTTATGTGAACGTTAGAGCCAAAGTATCCAAACATTTTGTATAACCCCCTCCCTCCCCCCCCCAAAAAAGTACAGAAAGATACCACTTCAAAACAAAGAGGTGTCAGTAACTCAAGTTTCCTAAATTCATGGAGAATTTAGGAAACTTGAGTTACTAACACCTCTTTGTTTTGAAGTGGTATCTTTCTTTGGATGCTTTCTTTTGAGTGGGGGAGGAGAGGATACAATATGTATAACCAATATTGCATTAGAAAGCAGTTAAAGCCAGAAAAAAGGAGATTGTGGAGTATCCTATTAATTCTCTTTTGGTGGATCTCAGATTAAATGTAGAGAGACAAGGTTCGTGAGGTAATATCTTTTATTGGACCAACTTCTGTTGGTGAGACAGACAAGATTTTGCGCCACACAGAGCTCTTCTTCAAATCCAAGAAAGGTACTCCCAGTGTCACAGCAAAATGCTAGGTGGAACAGATTGTTTAGCATATGTAGTTAGCACATACTGTGAGGAACCATTCGAGGTAGAGTGGCCCGTTAATACCTCTGCAGTCATAGGACAAAAAGAGTGTGTTAGTGGGTTACAGATTGCTGTAATAAGTCCTATGACTTAGGGCATGGCTACACTTGCAGATGTAAAGCGCTTTGAGTTAAACCAACCTTCGGAGAGCGCAGTAGGGAAAGCGCTGCAGTCTGTCCACACTGACAGCTGCTTGCGCACTAGCGTGGCCACATTTGCGGCACTTGCAGCGGCATTGGGATTGGTACATTATGGACAGCTATCCCACGGAGCACCTCTTCCCATTTTGGCGCTGTGGTTTATGGGAAGGGGGCAGGGGATGCGGGGCATTCTGGGTCCTGTCCCAATGCCCTGTGATGCATCAGTTTGCATCCCAGCAATCCCTATGCTTCCATCCACATTTGGTGCCATCTTTCAATGTTTTTTGTGCTGCGCGCTCTGTCTTCCCTTTTGGTCTGCGGGAATGGAGCCTGAACTGCTGAGGAATATGCTGACGAGTCTCGCCAGCACGACACATTTGGCAGTCGAGTTATTCCTTAAGATCCAAACTGACAGTGAGGACTCCGACGATGATATCGACTCGAGTAACGCATATGACACAAGATTGCTTGTGGCATTCATGGATATGCTCACCACCATGGAACGCCGCTTTTGGGCTCGGAAAACAAGCACTGAGTGGTGGGATCACATCGTCATACAAGTCTGGGATGACGAGCAATGGCTGCAGAACTTTTGGATGAGAAAAGCCACTTTCATGGACTGTGTGATGAGCTCGCTCCCACCCTGCGGCGCAAGGACACGATATTGAGAGCTGCTCTGACAGTGGAGAAGCGGGTGGCTATTGCAGTCTGGAAGCTGGCAACTCCAGACAGCTACCGATCGGTCGCTAACCAGTTTCGAGTGGGAAAGTCGACCATTGGAATTGTGTTTGATGCAAGTTTGCAGGGCCATTAATCGCATCCTGCTCAGAAGAACCGTGACTCTGGGTAACGTGCATGATATTGTGGCTGGCTTTGCACAAATGGGTTTCCCTAACTGCGGAGGGGCGATAGATGGGACGCATATTCCAATTCTGGCACCAGCCCACCTAGCCTCAGAGTACATTAATCGGAAGGGGTATTTCTCTATGGTTTTCCAGGCGCTTGTGGATCACCGTGGGCGTTTCATTGACATTAACCCAGGCTGGCCCGGAAAGGTGCATGATGCAGGCATCTTTCGGAACACTGGCCTGTTCAGGAAGCTGAAAGCCTGGACTTTTTTCCCAGATCAGAAAATCACCATAGGGGAAGTCGAAATGCCCATTGTGATCCTTGGAGACCCTGCTTACCCTTTAATGCCGTGGCTCATGAAACCCTACACAGGGAGCCTTGACAGCAGCAAGGAGTGGTTCGACAACAGGCTGAGCCGATGCAGAATGACTGTGGAGAGTGCTTTTGGCCGTTTAAAGGGCCACTGGCGCTCTCTGTATGGGAAGCTGGACCTGGCCGATGACAGCATCCCCACGGTTATATCCGCGTGCTGTCCCCTCCATAACATTTGTGAAGGGAAGGGTGAAAGATTCACTCAGGCATGGAATTCAGAGGTTCAACACCTGGAGGCTGAATTTGAACAGCCAGAGAGCAGGGCTATTAGAGGGGCCCAGCGTGGGGCTGCAAGGGTTAGGGATGCCTTGAGGGAGCAATTTGAGGCTGAAAGCCACCAGTAATGTTTGGTGCCCCGTACGGGAGTGAAGTGCAGTGGTTCCAATGTTAGTAAGAATCTGTGTTTGCTACGCTGACTTGCAGTGCCTATTGCTTTTCTGGGCTAAGGTATCTTTTACTTTATGCAATAATAAAGAATGTTTTCAAAGCCAAAAAATTCATTTATTGGAAAGAAACACAACTGCTTGGGAAACAGAAATGGCAAGGGGGTGGGGTGGGGAACGGTACAATCACAGATTTGCATATGTCCTATCATACTCAGCCTTCCTGTCTGGAGTGCTGTGCAATGAGTGCTGCACTTCAGGATAGCTATATTGCATTGTGATGGGGGTCGAGTGCAGTGGGTAACGGTCATAGTTTTCAGGGCTGGGTGGTGAAGCTACAGGTGTTGGAGGCAGCTGGTGGTGGTAAGAAGCCAGACGTTGGGGAAAGTGGCTTGGAGGTGACATGGGGGCACAAGGAAAAGAGTTTTGGGACAAGGGCTGCAGGGGGGGTGGACGCGGTAGTGCTCCGCCTGCATGGCTACAAGCGCCTGGATAGAGTCCGCTTGGCGCTCCATGATGCTTATCAGACGATCCGTGCTTTGCTGCCGGAGCACCGCGCTTTTGTGCCGGCGTTCCTCATTCTGCTGGTGGATCCTCCTTTCGCTCTCCCTCCACTCCTGCACTTTTAGATTCTCGTTAAGTGACTGCTGCATTACTTCATGCAGCTGTCTTCTTTGCTTCTACATGGCCTCTTCCTGATTCTTTGCAGTCTCTCGGCCGGTGATAACACGGACGGCTGAGATCTCAAGGTTGCATCTGTAAAGGCAAAATGCAACACTTAACAGAGGCAGCATTGGTCACACCAGACAGAGCAATGATTCCCCCGTACTTAAGGAGGGCAAGCACAGTCTACACAACAGCATAATTTGCCCATCCCAAAGTGAGCGCACATAACCCACGGGAGCCCCAAAATGGTGAGTAAGCACAGGGGCAAGGGGGACTGATTGTTTCATGGCTGTACTGTCCTCTGGGTTTCTGTGCCTTGGGGAGAGGCAACAGCTGCAGGGGGTACCTATACTGAACACTGTCCTCACATTTTCCACAGGAGTTCGTCCTGGAAAAGATCTCGCTGCTGAGGGTGACCTGGGAAGCAAGGGAGAGTCTTCTACTACAATGCAGCTTCCGCCCTGGCCCATATGCAGCTTGCCTATGTGCAGCAATGGTCCCCCCGCCCGTCACGGCACAGTGGCGTGGACATGTTAGCCTGACTGGGACAAGGACCACAGTGGTTCTCCCAAGAAACCTGCGCAAGTGCATTGCCCAAGTTCTTGCTGAGACCTTTGAAGAGATCACTGAGGCCGGTTACTGCGATGTGAGAGAGCACATCGATGCCCTATTCTGCATCTAGGCATGCATGTAGCCCTAACCCTCCTCACCCCAAGAGCCCGCACCGAATAACTTCCTTCCCAAAATAAAAGCTGCTTACTGGGAACCTCCTCTGGTGTTTGTTCTTCCCCAAGCACCAGCCGCTATGACTGGCTACCTGCCTCCTGGCTTGAGAACAGCTCCTGGCTGCATGCATCTAGGAATTCCGGGGTGTCTTCCTCTGCCTCAGCACCCTCGCTCCTGCTTTGCTCCTCCTCCTGCCTTGTTGGACTGGATTCTGAAGTGTCCATGGTTGTACTCGGAGTGGAGGTGGGGCCGCCCCAAGTATCACGTCTAGGTCTTTGTAGAAACGTCAGGTCGCGGGGGCAGCACCGGAGCGGCGGTTTGCCTGGCAGGCTTTGCCTTCACTTTAAGCCTGCTCTGCAGTGCATCCCAGTCATGGCTCCTTTCCATCATGTCCCTTGATATCTGCCCGAAGGTATCGTAATTCCTACGGCTGGAGCGCAGCTGGGACTGAACAACTTCCTCCCCCCAAACACTGATGAGGTCCAGCACCTCGTCATTGCTCCATACTGGGGATTGCCTGGCACGTGGAGGCATGGTCACCTGGAAAGATTCGCTGAGAGCACTCCATGCCTGGCTGAGCAAACAGGAAGGGGATTTTCAAAATTCCCAGAGAATTTAAAGGGCGGGTCTGATGGTTGGCCACCTGAGGGCAGGGCAGAAGAGTTTAAACTGAGGACCAGAGTGGCTAGAACAGGCATTGTGGGACACTTCTGGAGGCCGATCAGAGCCCATTAACAGACCAGGGCGTCCACACTGGTGCTGTTGCGCTCCAGTGGGAGCGCATCAAACGTTATTCCACTCACCAAAGTGGATTACCAGGAGCGCTCTAGTCGCGGAGTCAGAGCTCTGTACATGCCTTGCCAGTGTGGACTCATCGTGCGTTAGAGCGCACTGGGCTGCTTTAATGCTCTCTAACTAGCAAGTATAGCCATGCCCTTAGGCTACGTCCACACTGGCAATTGAATGACAAAACTTTTGTCTTTCAGAGCTGTTAAACCATGCCCCCCCAAAGACAAAAGTTTTGCTGCAACAAGTGCCAGTGTGAACAGCTCCTGCCGACAAAGCTAACCCCACTCGTTGGGGGTGGAAGCTTTTTGTTGGCAGGAGAGCTACACTGAGTCGGCTGTGTCGTTAAAAGCTGTGTAGTGTAGACAAAGCCTAAGTAACTTTCAGCACCAGAACTATCCCCCAATGCAGCCATGCTATTTCTGCTTCCCTTACCAGGAAGAAAGCTTCTGCAATCAGAACTTAGCTGACAACTCTTACGCCGATACATGACGCAAATAGAGTTCACTCTCCCACAGCTATATCGGCTAGTTCTGCACGGCTAACAGGAGGAAACATCATTGTGTCAGCAGGAGCAGCCCTAGCCATGTTGGCCGCCAGGGCAAAAAATGTTTTTGGGCTGTCCCCCTACCTCCAAAACCAAGAAAACCCACAGTCAGCCAATCAGAATGGAGTAAAAATGTCTGGACAGTCAAAGTAGAGCAAAAAACCTTATCTAGTAGCGTAGTGGTACGGTGCCCCCATGGAAGTTGGCGCTCAGAGCAACTGCCCTGCTCTCTCTCACCTGCACATGCTTGCTCGCTTGTGCTTGCTCTCTCCCACCCCCCAGCCCCAAAACCAGCCCTGTGTGTCAGTAAAGTGAGCAGGTCTGATTTGAAGTTTTGTGGGGAGCAGATAGGTTGAGTAAGAACTCTGTAATTTTACATTATCAGTTTTTGCACCATAACTGCTGGGTAAGAGATAATTGCACTGGATAGGTACTTGCTGTGAATCTCCCAATGGTGATGCAAGAGCATGAATGTCAACCTCAGGGCAAACTGTTAAAAAACAGGGCAAAAACCCCAAAATGGTTGTGAGTTCTAAATTTGGATTTCACCAACAAGACTGAGAAAAGTTGTTCTCTTTTGCCATAGAGGGCAGGACAAAAGGTAATGGGTTCAAACGACAACCTGGCAGATTTAGATTAAATCTCAGGAAAAACTTCCTAACTGTAAGAATAGTAGGACAATGGAACAGACTCTCTAGGGAAGTTGTGGAAGTTCCTTCACTGGAAGTTTTCAAAAAAGGAGGCTGGATAGCCATCTGTCTTTGGATGGTTTAGAGACAACAAATCCTGCATTTTAGTGGGGGGTGGGGTGGTGGGGGGGTTAGACTAGATGACCCTTGTGATCCATGATTCTAAGTGCAATCTCTTTGTGCATTCTAGCAGCTTTAATATGAAGCCACAGACAGTCCCCTGGGGGTATTCTGGTCTGTCTTGCCTCCCAGTGTGCGTATCTTTGTGATAGATGGCCCCTTACAGCAAGAATCACAGCAATATTCAGGTATCAGGAGGTAACCGTGTTAGTCTGTATCCGCAAAAACAACAAGGAGTCCGGTGGCACCTTAAAGACTAACAGATTTATTTGGGCATAAGCTTTCGTGGTGCATCTGAAGAAGTGAGGTTTTTTTACCCATGAAAGCTTATGCCCAAATAAATCCGTTAGTCTTTAAGGTGCCACCGGACTCTTGGTTGTTTTAGCAATATTCAGGTTACTCCTAATCCCAAAGGACCAGTCACTTACCCCAAGTCAATTGCGCTTTAGATCTCACACCAATTGTTTTAACAATTTCTGAAGAAGAGCAGCTCTTCACGCTAATAAATACAAATTCATACAGCCACAGAGGCTTACAATACAACTGCTCAAATATTACATTACAGAATAGAATACAGATATTACAAGTAACATAAATGCATGCAGCAATTCAAAAGCGTTCAATACACACTAAACACTTTCTTATAATTATAATACCTGTTTTATCAATAGTAACAGACAAGTGAATCAGACAGATTCTAGCTATGTATCTGGGAATGTACAGTTGAGACATGGGGCCCATGGCATGAGCTTGCACGGCTGGGGCTAGTGTTCTTTGACTTTCATGAACATTATGTTTGCTTAGGGCTTATTAACACCCTTCCCTCCCCATTCCCTCTCACCCCACCCCAGTCCTGCAAGTGCATTTTGGTTGGTGACTGGAGTGTAGCTGAACTAAACTGTAAAATGGTAGTTCTTGCAAGGTTTGGTATTCCAGTTTTTATGGAATGTCCCTCAGGAGAAAAGGAATAACATCCAGAGGATGTTATGAATATGCGTGGGATAGGCTGTCAGATTTCTCCTACAAAATGGGGACTTTGTGATACAGGAAGAGTGCCTGCTTTTCTCTCCCTGTGGAAAGCGTTTCATATCCTACAGCTGCTGGTTATTTGGTCTAACACCTCAGAGAAATCAAACTTTTTTAAAAAAAAAATCATACGGTTGATCTGACAGGGTTTGATCCCATTCGTTACTCCAAGTACATGCGGTTTCTGAATGCACTGCAGCTGTTCTGCATTCAGAAAGCTGTTGTGCTACTGTGTTCAATCAAAAAAAATATAAAGTGGTAAAAATATTACTTTGAAGTTGTGGACTGACAGCAGTTTCTTTCTATGAGTGTTATGAAATTTTGGTTACATAAAGTGATGGTTTTGTTCTATTTTTTAGCCATAAAGCTGAGTATAGCACATTGATGACTGAGATTTATTACTGGACAAAGCAAGTATTTTTGTTTGGTTGGTTTTTTTTAACTTTTTAGGCAAATTGAATGCCCACGAACTGAGGGACTATTAATACTGTACTGGCTAGTGGCAGATATAGTACATGTGTTTTCAGTGGACCTCTTTCATGAACAGCTTTGCTATCAAGCTTTGGTCCAAACCTGTAACACCTGCTGTTCCAGTTCTGAGCCCACTCCAGGTCTTTCAATATAATTAGGTACTGATCTAAACTATCCTTTGCTGTTCTTATCCTGAACCTGTTCTGACTGAGACTGATAGTGTTGTGTCAGAGATCCATTAAGGACAAGACCTGTTCCAGGATTTGAACTCAGATCTCCAAGGGTGAAAGGTTAATGATCTCATTTCCTCTTGGTTAAAGAAAAGTTTACCAGTAGGATCACTATGCATTCTGTGAGATGAAGAGATAACATGCTGGAAAATGGGTAGTAATGTATATAATCTGGATTGTCAAACTGTTCTTGATTCTAATGTAGCCATGTATACTTAATTTAGTAAATGCAATTCTGGTATAGGTTTCTGGCCAACCTAGTATGGTACTTTTGTCTCTGATTGGCAGCTGCTTTACAAGAGTTTTAAATCCCACACTGCACCTAATAGTGTAATATAATTCTTCATTTAGAAGGACTCAGGGTTGGTTAAATATGACATACCTAAGTGTAAATTAAACTGCAAGAAAATCCGTATTATGGGGCACCTTTACCCTAATACCCACAAAACCTTTCAATTGAATATGATGGACTCCATATCTTCACAAGAAACTCTGTTCAGCCACCAACAAAACACAGTAATCTCTCTCGCAGTAAAAATGGAAAACCTTAATTACGTCCTCAGCAACATTGGCAGGTGTTCATGTTTAACATACATGAACAGGTTAAGTGTACAATGTGTTATGTGTTTATGGTAGAAGTGTGAGGTTTTAAATAAGGTTTTGGATAGATGAAAGGTGAACGAGAAAAGCAATGTTGGGTACAGTAGGGATACTGTAGTCTGGAAAGGGGTACAGTAATCTGGAAAGGTTGAGACCCATTGAACTAGTTGATGTCAAGCATTAATACTTTCCAGCATAACAACACTCCCCAACTCAGCTCTACCCATCTTTCTAATTTAAGATCTTGACACCCTGAATAACTTATGTCCCAGATAGAAAAGAAATAATAATGGTGGGCGAAAGGGAAGAATGGGGAGCACACACAGTCAATAGACAGGGAGAGGGGAGGGGACACAGAGGGCCCTTGGCATGTGGAGAAGGGAGGAATGGGGGCACACAGATCCCTTGGCATGAGGGGAGAATATGAGAGAATGGTAGGGGGTGGAGGAAGACATGGGGGACACATACAGCCCCTGACACGTGGCAGAGGAGGGAATGGGGACATGCATAGAACTTCTAGCATGGGGGAGAAGACAGATGTGACATATATTGCAATTCCATACAATATCTTTGGGAATCATGTTGTATTATGTTTATGTATCACTGTGAGCCAGGGATTGTATGCAACTCCAGGGTGGAGGGCTACAACAGTTCTTCCAGGAACCAAAAACAGTGGGGGGAGATTTAGATGAATCACTTAGTTTGTAAACACCCCCAGAGAAGTACAACACCTTGTGATGTTTGCATATAATGGTTCAAACTGAGTTATCCAGAGACTCAGACAAAGAAAGAGCTTTTGGTATGCAAAGGCTGACTTTGAACTGGCTCAGAGCCTTCTTTCTTATCCAGCAAACAGACAGGACCTTCTGTCCAGAAGAGGCCCTAACCCTTGCAGAAGGATTGGAAAGACTTTGGCCTACTAGGGACCCATAAGATTGGTGGGTGATTCCTGGTATGTTTAGTATGTGTTTAAAATCTGTTGTTTTTTTTTATCTGTTTTCTCTGTAATGCTTTTACTTTAAGAATAAATGAGCTTGCTAAGAAAGAGCTGAGCGGTAAGTTTTAACTGCTGGCAAATGCACTGGTCAGAGCCCCCTGAGAGAAAGCAAAGCTGGCTTTTGGGCAGACTGGCTTGCTGGGTATATCACAGTGTAAGGCAGGGATAAGTGCAGCCTTAAAAGCCCTGGTCACAAGGCTCCCTGTCCAGAGACAGGTGATGGCTGGATACCTAAGACCTGACTGGGGACTATTGGAGTGGACCATAGAGGGGAATACAGGTGCAATTACCCTGAAACTGTGACAGTGGGAATGGAGGGAGATGGGAGTGGGGGAAGGGGTGCACAGAGCCCCTAGCTTGAGGGAGGAGGTTGGGGTGTTGCAGGGAGTCCCTGAAATAGAGGGGGATGGGACGGGGGCACACAGAGCTTGTGGGGGACAGTGGAGGAATGCAAGAAGCCCCTGGTGTGCAGAGAGCTCAGCTTACAGAAGCAGAAACAAAGTGTGTGATCCCTTAGGATTTCCCATTACAAGTATAAGGATTACCTGCTGAAAATGCTAAAACCTTACCTAATGGTAAACAGCTAAAAGAAAACTGTTCAATGTGACCTAATGTGTTTTTAATTACAGGCACTGACATTCATTTTCTAAAAAATGCTCAATTCGCTGACCAAGAACAATTTCATTTATCACACGTGCTTGGATGCTGCATAATTACAAAACATACATTGGCACTTAGGAATGTACTTCCATCTCCTAAACAATTTACATAAAAATGTAAATTAGAGTTGAGATCAAGCCATAAAATTCTGATTAGGAGCCACATTTCAAATATCCCAAAATTCAGGATCCTAAGTTTTGATTAGAGTCCATCTCCGATTTAAATATTAGTACAAAATTAAACAGTTAGAAAAAATACATTGACGTGGCTTAATATACTTGCAGTATGTGAGTATGATTCAGAATCTGGATTGCATTCTGATGGCAATCTGAAGGTGATGCTAATGGACTGAGAGACAGCCCTCTTTAACACTTGCCATAGCATTTTTACTAACATGTACCAGATGTGGGTAGTTAATTGTTCTCAGATGTGATAAGTACCTGCCAGTGCTAATTTTGTTTTTGGTAAACAGTGGCCAAAGGCTCTTGCTGTTCATTTGATAGGCTTGTGACTGTTTGCACATTATCTATTAATAAAAGTGCAACACTCCTTTAGTTTTCCTTTCCCAGGGCCAGATAAAACATTTCAGACACTCAATGTACCTGTCTTAAGTAAATCAGACAAAGTAAACAAATGAGGCAGGTTAACTTTGTAACCTGGTTCAGTGTTACCTTTGGAGTTCAGCTCAATGCCATAAAAACTGCATTAACTACATGCCATTTTAAATAACCTTTATAGCATGAACACTTCTTTCTTTTATGGATTTAGTACATTTCACAAGTTCTTTCAGCTTTTGGGCAGTAGTAGTACCTTTCACTGTGTTCCTGGTGCAAGAAAAATAAAGTTTAGGGCAACTGATTTGATTCAGGTTTTGTTTGTTTTTGTGAGTTTTGAGGGATTTTTTTTTTTTTTAAGTGCTGGTGAAAGTGCTAAATTGACAGTGGTGGAGACTGAAGTTCTCTATTCACAGAACAGGTATAACATTGGCACTGGCAGTGACCCCATGCTGTTGCTTGACATTTTTGCCCCAGCCAGAACTTGGAGGGATCATCTATTGGTATGACTTGAGAGCAGAATTGTCTCAATTGTTCATTTAGTCTCTGTCCTTTGCAGAGACTGCTAGCAATTTGTACTTGTCCTGTCCCCTAGGAACTAGACTAAGACATACACAGTGTATATACAGTGTATATGAGGCATCATGGTCTTGTAGTTTCAGAAAAGGACTGGGTTTCAGGTCATGGAGTTCTGTTTCTGGTTACATAGTAAGAGTATGGTGAGGATTAGAACCAAGAATTCCAGAGTATAGGATGGCCCAGTGACTGTAGCATGGCATAATATGGCATAGTATTATAGAGAGGGAGAGGAAGAGGAATCAGTTGTGTTTGGGATGGGCTGCAGCAAAGAACTATTTCATAAACCTGCCCAAAAATGCAAAGACCTGCTTTACAAACACGAGTCAGAACAGCAGAAAAAAGAGACAGTGCTTGTTATCATTGCCACCCACAAATCTCAGAACAATTGTATGTTTCTGTTAAACAGTCCACAGAAATATACTTCAATGGAAATGTTATTAAGTAGTCACCATTAGGATTCTGAGTTAACACCACTTCAGCATGAAGGCTGCTTGCAACTCTCGGAGCTCTTGTTCAGCCTATCAGGGTTGTTGAGGCAGACTTTCACATGGTCATATTTAGATGGTGTTTTTGCAGCCATAAGACTGCTAGAAATTTAACTTTTAAAAAAAAAAGCTTCATTTCTTCAGATGAATCTGTCTGTAAAATGCTGGGACAGCATAGTACCAAGTAACAGGACAATCTTATCCTGAGGGTAAAAGGACAGAATCCCAGAGAGGGTCTCTGTGGTGCCATTTCTGACGGTAGGCCATACAGGATATTGCAAGTGCAAAGGCTGTATAATGTTCCAGCCAGTTGTGCATGTCAGTCTCAAAAATAAAATGAAAAGCTCAGGGAAGCAATGCCACAGTGATTGCTTCCAGTCCCTCCAGAGTATAAACCTGTTTCCTCAAGTGTAATACTCAAAATACCACACGTATGCTCATTGTTAAACACATCTATCCTCTTTCAGGAGAGAATGTATTCTGGCAAATATAGGTCAGCTATAATGATAAAACAGGTGAGGTGTCAGTTTCCTAAATGTCAGGATTACAGTTTCTGTGACTGTGGAGCGGGGGCCGATGTTGTGATGGAAGAGAGATATCAACAACAGGTGAACAGCTGCTCAGAGCTCACCTGAAAGAGGTAGGAAAAAACAACTGTTGCAATGTAAACTGCAAATAAAGATAACACTCCACCCACTCTGAGTCTCAGTCCCCTACTGAGTCATGCAGGTGCTTTCTACGTGCTAGGTCTTTGATGCTTATCATTAGGACATTTCCTTTAGATTTATCTTAGGTCACACTGGGGTCAAAGTGCTTTACCTAAAATCATGGTTTGCTCCCACCTCCTCTGGCTGTTTGACCTGGGTGGCCTTCCATTGTCTCTTGACCGATTTGTACTGTGTAATGTGACCAGCCTGGTGTGATCGATACACATAGCCATCATGTCACTGAAATTAATACATCTGCACAAAGGTTTTAAATAAGTACATTGCTCTGTGCACTGACTCTGAGGCTATTTATATGTCCCATTCACTGGCAGTGGCAGTATGATTATCTTCTGTAGGGAGCATAACTAGTGATGGAGATACTGTCTCAATTTCTCTCTTAAAGCTGCATACAGAATTGGTTTAAAATTTCAAATTATTCTTAATCTCCAAAAGGTCTCCATGATGATGTACCTCTGATTTAGAATGGTTGAACACTCTTCCTCCATCTTCCTTAAAATTCATGTGTTCATGAAATTTACAAACCGGATACCTGGAGATATCAGTGGTACATCTCGTAACGTGTTCCTATGGGCGGACATTTAGAAGTACAGCATGGTGTTTATGGAAATTCACATTTCAATTACCTCTTAATAAAGGACAGGAGAGACAAATGTAAAAACAGCTCCCCCTTTCTGACATTAAGAACCCCAGTATTGTAGAGACACCACTGTTGTTTTTTGAAACATGTTGGCCAAAATTGTGTAAGATCTTGCAACAAAGGAATAAAATATATGCAGACTGTAGCAGAACTATGTGACTACCCCAACTGCATTATTTAGATGAGAATTTTAGCTGTGTCATGTGAATATTGGGGGGAAAAGCAGGGCCTAAATACTTCTCTTTTCTATGAGATCTATATGTCTTCACTAACTGCTCCAGATTCTAAAAAGGGATTAAGGTACCCTGATACATTTGTGACACCTCCTAATTAGCTGGCCAGTTGTGAAGTGCTGAATATGGGTTAAGGAAGGAATTTGTTCCCCATGTAGGGCACTGCACAACAAGCCCTAGATTAAGTGTTTTATCCTTCCTCTGAATCTTCAGATATTTGTCACTGTTAGAGGCAAGACAGCAGATTGCTTACAAATGTAGACTCCACCTAACTAAGGTTCTCCCTAGCCAGCATTCTACCTCTTAGTCATTTGTACTGTATACCATGGAGCAATAAATAACCTGGACGTGGTTACTGCTGCATGGCAGCAGTTTCTAATTTTAGATACTTTGCTTCATTTTAAAACCCAGAAAAAAATGTATTTGATAGGCATCAAATACAGATTCCCTTTTCTAGACTGTTTGCTGCGGACTAAATGGAACATTATTACATATCAGCTGAGGAATTCACATTAAACAGCATTCATTCTCAAAATCTTACCACATCATCCAAACATTGTTATAAATAGGCTGATTGATGGGAGCTGAATTGCTTATGGCCTAGTGCTGCATGCCTTTCGCTTATCCTGTCTTTAAACCAGACTTTTCAACAGACACACAGTAAAGGGGCACAGTAAAGAGTCTGAGTCGTTTTTTTAGAAGTGGTTCATTTGGATGGGTCATATCTACTTAAGTGATCAATCCATATACTTTTCCAAAATAGGTCAATTAGCTTAATAGAAATAATGGGATGCTATCATATTGGCATGCAGTTAGCACAAAAGAAGCTTTTTAGTAAGTGAATTTGATGCTTATGACATTGAAGGATTAATAACATTGATTTCAGTCAAGCCTAGTGCAGGAAGGCACTGTTCAAGCTTTTGCCATTCAGCTCCAGCAACATGTTATTCCTGTTTAACTATTCCACTTCCAAAGTGGATTAAGCTAATTTGGAATAAAATACTTTTATTCCAGAATAAGAGCATCCACACATGGAGTTAATCTGCTTTAAATTCACACCTACCTGAATCTGGATTAATTTTTATTAGGGCTCTCAAGCGATTAATTGTGTGATTAATCGCACAGTTAATAATAGAATACCATTTATTTAAATATTTTTTGATGTTTTCTACATTATTCAGTATATTGATTTCAATAACAACACAATACAAATTGTACAGTGCTCACTTTATATTTGATTACAAATATTTGCACTGTAAAAAAAAAAAAGATGGTATTTCTCAATTCACCTGATACAAGTACTGTAGTTCAACCTCTCTTTATCATGAAAATTGAATTTACAAATGTAGAATTATGTAAAAAAACAAAAACTGCATTCAAAAATAAAACAGTGTAAAACTTTAGAGCCTACAAGTCCACTCAGTCCTATTTCTTGTTCAGCCAATCCCTCAGACAAACAAGTTTGTTTACCTTTGCAGGAGATAATGCTGCCTGCTTCTTGTTCACTATGCCACCTGAAAGTGAGAACTGGCATTCTCATGGCACTGTTGCAGCCGGCATCGCAATATATTTACATGCCAGATGCGCTTAAGATTCATATGCTTCATGCTTCATCCACCATTCCAGAGGACGCGAGTCCATGTTGATGACAGGTTCTGCTCGATAACAATCCAAAGCAGTGCAGACCGACACATGTTTATTTTAATAATCTGAGTCAGATGCCACCAGAAGAAGGTTAATTTTCTTTTTTTGGTGGTTTGGGTTCTGTAGTTTCTGCATTGGAGTGTTGCTCTTTTAAGACCTCTGAAAGCATGTGCCACACCTCGTCCCTCTAAGATTTTGGAAGGCACTTCAGATTCTTAAACCTTGGGTCGAGTGCTGTAGCTATCTTTAGAAATCTCACATTAGTACCTTCTTTGTGTTTTGTCAAATCTGCAGCGAAAGTGTTCTTAAAATGAACAACATGTGCTGAATCATCATCCGAGACTACTATAACATGAAATATATGGCAGAATGTGGGTAAAACAGAGCCGGAGACATACAATTCTCCCCCAAGGAGTTCAGTCACAAATTTAATTAATGCATTATTTTTTTAACGAGCATCATCAGCATGGAAGGATGTCCTCTGGAATGGTGGCCCAAGTATGAAGGGGCATATGAATGTTTAGCATATCTGGCACATAAATACCTTGCAATGCCAGCTACAAAAGTTCTATGTAAATGCCTGTTCTCACTTTCTAAATAATAAGTGGGCTGCATTATCACCCATAATGTAAACAAACTTGTTTGTCATAGCGATTGGCTGAACAAGAAGTAGGACTGAATGGACTTGTAGGCTGTAAAGTTTTGTATTGTTTTGGTTTTGGGTGCAGTTATGTAACAACAAAAATCTACATTTGTAGGTTGCATTTTCACGATAAAGAGATTGCACTATAATTCTTGTATGAGGTGAATTGAAAAATACTATTTCTTTCATTTATCATTTTGACAGTGCAAATATTTGTAATCAAAAATAATAATATAAAGTGAGCAGTGTACACTTTGTATTCTGTGTTGTAATTGAAATCAATATATTTGAAAATGTATACAAACATCCAAAAATATTTAATACATTTCAATTGGTTTTCTATTGTTTAACAGTGCAATTAAAACTTTGATTAATCGGGATTAATTTTTTTTAGTTAATCACGTGAGTTAACTGTGATTAATCAACAGCCCTAATTTTTATGTGTGAACAGTCTCTCAGTTTTGAACTGTAGAACCCCCAGCTATTTAAGCCTTGGCTTCTTTTACACAGCTCTGCCAATGTGCCTTTTCCTGCTTTGCTTAACTCCTTGCTGTTTTAGTATGGGGCCCACATAGCTCAGCCAATGCATCTCTATCCTGACCTTCAGCACTGCTGACTGTTCTAGCAGCAAACCCTATGTAGCTTTGCTAGTTTTTACGGCAATCATTCCTGAGTATCAGAACCCCTGGCTACTTCAGTAATGAGTCCTTATGCCACTCGGTCAATGCACCTCAGGTTTCACCTGCAGCACTCTTCTTATAGCCAACCTGAGCCTCTCATGAGCAGACATTATCGATTATGCTAAATGCTGCAGTGGGTTTGGGACCTGTAATTTAAGGTGTAGGGAAGGCTGCAGTCTAACGTAAAGAACTTGAGAGGTTTGAATTCTTGGAAATACATCCCTATTCCTTTCTTCTTTCTGCAGTGGCTGGCACTTTTTGTGCTTGCCGGGTGTGTTCACAAGTAATGAGACCTGCATTGTGAAAGAGAAATTAGACACTTATCCTGTTAATTATTAGCCTCTATGGCCTCATTCACTTCCTCTGTCATGCCTTTCTTGTAGCTTATTTGCTAAGTTCTAAGAAAAATCTCAGTGGCATTTTATCATAGTTTTCAGACATCAGAGTACGTGGGGAATGAAACTATCAGGTTGAGCAGATGTGGGAGCTGGGTTTCTTTTTCTGACAAGTCACCTGTATAAACATCTATCAAGAATATGTGGAATCTATTAGTGAGAGTGGTGGTGTAGTGGAATCGTAAATAGTTTTCCTATACATTGCTTGCTAAAAGAGCCTGTATATCCTCTAGTCTAGAGGTTCTCAACCTTTTTCTTTCTGAGGCCCCCCCAACATGCTATAAAAACTTCACGGCCCAGCTGTGCCACAACTGTTTTTCTGTATATAAAAGCCAGGGCCAACATAAGGGGGTAGCAAGCAGGGCAATTGCCCGGGGCCCTACACCACAGGGGGCCCCACAAAGCTAAGTTGCTCAGGCTTTGGAGTCAGCCCCGGGTGATGGTGCTTGGGGCCCCGGGCTGCAGTCCTGCATGGTGGGGCTTTGGCTTTCTGCTCTGGACCCTAGCAAGTCTAACGCCAGCCATACTTGGAGGACCCCTGAAACCTGCTCACAGCCCCCCAAGGGCCCCGGAGCCCTGGTTGAAAACCACTGCTCTAACCTCTAATTGTATATCCCTGATAGGTGCTCTTCTTTGCCCCAGCCCGGTGAGGAATGGATGAAATGCCCATCCATACAGTTGTTTAATCAGTTCTGGGCCTGGAGCAATAGAAATGGGACGTCAGATCTCCCATTTGGACAATTAAGGACCAAAAGAACAGCCATAGTGGTTCAGACCAAAGGTCCATCTAGCCAAGCATCCTGTCTTCCAATGGTGGCCAATGCCAGGTGCCCCAGAGGGAATGAACAGAACAGGTAATCTTCAAGTGATCCATCTCCTGTCATCCATTCCCAGCTTCTGGCAAACAGAGGCTAGGGACACCATCCCTGCCCATCCTTGCTAATAGCCATTGATGGAACTATCCTCCATGAACTTATCTAGTTCTTTTTTGAACCCTGTTATAGTCTTAGCTTTCACAACATCCTCTGGCAAGGAGTTCCACAGGTTGACTGTGTGTTGTGTGAAGAAGTACTTCCTTTTGTTTGTTTTAATCCTGCTGCCTATTGATTTCATTTGGTGCCCCCTAGTTCTTGTGTTATGAGAAGGAGTCAATAACACTTCCTTATTTACTTTCTCCACACCAGTCATGATTTTATAGTCCTCTATCATATCCCCCCTTAGTCGTCTCTTTTCCAAGCTGAAAAGTCCCAGTCTTATTAATCTCTCTCCTCATATGGAAACTGTTCCATACCCCTAATCATTTTTGTTGCCTTTTTTTGAACCTTTTCCAATTCCAATATATCTTTTTTGAGATGGGGCGACCACATCTGCATGCAGTATTCAAGATATGGATGTACCATGGGTTTATATAGCGGCAATATGATAATTTCTGTCTTATTATCTATCCCTTTCTTAATGATTCCCAACATTCTGTTCGCTTTTTTGACTGCCACTGCACATTGAGTGGATGCTTTCAGAGAACTATCCACAATGACTCCAAGATCTCTTTCTTG
>NW_020664447.1:34250409-34301721 GCF_002925995.2 Terrapene triunguis
ATATGTATAGTTGGGATTATGTTTTCCAATGTGCATTACTTTGCATTTATCAAAATTGAATTTCATCTGCTATTTTGTTGCCCAGTCACCCAGTTTTGTGAGATCCTTTTGTAGCTCTTCGCAGTCTGCCTGGAACTTAACTATCTTGAGTAGTGTTGTATCATCTGCAAATTTTGCCACCTCACTGTTTACCCCTTTTTCCAGATCATTTATGAATATGTTGAATAGAACTGGTCCCAGTACAGACTCCTGGAGGACACCATTATTTACCTCTCATACTCAATAGGCCAAAGAAATGGCAATTAACTATTTATATTTCACTTTTGAAAATGGTGAAATCCCAAATTTTGAATGGATGAGAAGATAATCCCCAGTTATGTAAATCTAACCGTTACCGGAGAGAGTGACTTTGAAAAGGAGGAGATATAGTAGTGGCTGGCTTTCAGCCCTCTTGGTTTGACTGCCTCTTCTGCAAGTGCAATGCTTTCCAAAGAGTTGGTGAGCACTTTACAAAGCATCGCTTGCACCAAAATAAGGAAAAAGATTTTGCAGTCAGAAGAGAAATGTTGCCTTAGCCTATGTTTTTGAGTGGAAGGTTTTAGTATCTGGCTGCTTTTGTATGCAGAGAAACAGTGTTGTATACTATGTCTTGAAGTTGTACCAAGGTCCAGACTTTTTTTTCTAGTAGTTGAAAGGTGCCAAATTGACAGATACTGAAATCCTCTTTATCAACAGAAAGGGGGTGCAGCATGGACAGCATTAGTGTGAGTTTCCCCAGAATGTCCTATCAATACGTCTCAAGGCAATTCAGAACAATTTAGTCTTTGTGGCCCAATCAATTCTTGGCTTCTCTGCTGATGCTGCCACCAAAGGTGCTGACTGATTTTTGTGGTCTTAACACCTCTCCTAGGAAGTGGATTGCAACCACCAGCTCATCTTGAATAGGTCACCACATCATCTGCAAAGAATAAAGATAACGATTAATACCAACCTCATCTTATTGGAAGCAGAAACCTGATAAACACTAGATCTATCTAATCTATTTGTGTTTTTTGAATAAACTTATCACCATGGTACCATATGTGGTGATGTAAGGCTCCATGTCTCACCAACATTTTGGTCCATCGAGTCCCCCTTCTTTGTGTTAGGTTTATTGTCATGGTGCTTAAGCATTGGTTTAGATTGTTTTTTGTAATCAAGTTGTAGCAAAGACAACTACTGGGTGAAAATTTTTAAAAAAGGCATTCTTAGTACTACATTGAGACTGTGCAGACGGATCCACCCAAACTGTAGATCAGTACAGTAAATATAGTAGAATTCTTATTTATAACGATCACTTGGCTAAATGCATTAAATCTTAGTTTCCAGAAGTCATCTCCTATTGTGCCTGATGTGTTTTCTCCTGACAAATAGTATAACTGAGGATTTGGTCTTAAAGATTACAAATTATTTATTTGATTTTCTTTGATATTGTAAAAGTTAGGAAAGAATTTCATACTTCTTTGAGTACTTTTCCTTTATCCCCCATCTTCATGCAAAGAATGTTGCAGTTCGTAGGAGCATCAGTTAGAACTAATGTTAACCTCATTTGTTGGGAATGGCATTAAAATGCCTTGGATGAACAAACTTTGTCCTGACAAGATGGACATTTCCTTCTGTGCATGTATCTGACTTAAGAAGCTTACTGAATCTGAATGTAGGCCTTGATTTAGCAAAGAACTTAAACATATGCTTACCTTTAAGCATGTGAGCTGTCCTATTGACCTCAGTGGGACTAACTGTGTGCTTACAGTTAAGCATGTGGTTAAGTTATTTCTGAATTGGAGCCACCCTGATCATTCAGACAGAACAATCAACATGGAGGTTGCTCAAGTGGATACTGTTTACCAACGTCCCTTAAAGGAACAGTGTAGTCATTAGTTCTAAGACTTCAGCTAGCTAGATAAATATTTTCCACATAAGAAGTACTTAAGTTATTAAGAACATATATTTTTAAATTATGCCTTAATATAGAGGAATTGTACATGTAAAAATGTTGGCAGTTTTCATCATACGGCTGTCACTTAATGTGTGACTATAAAAGAAAACTCCCTGGCAATTAAAATGTCATACTTTCAATTTTATTTCAAACAGCTAAGATATGTTTTCCATGTATACTGACTGATTGATTAGCATAAACTGTCCATCTAAGAATATTTAATAATGATGATGCAGCCACAGAAGGCTATTAAGAAGTATCTAACAAACTTCCTTGTTAATTTGTACCACACAGCACAGCTGATGACACCTCATGCCCTCTTTCAGTATGGTCTAAATTCTCTTTTCCAAATTAATTTGGATTTCTCTTGCATGTTCTGCAAGTGAAAAATAAGTGACATGTATTGCACATGTCACTGGGACCGTTGAAAGACTTGCCAGAAACAGACAGGAGTGGAGGAACTTTGTCACTGCCCTAAGCGCCAGAGGCGTAATGGGAACATGATGATGATGATTGCCCATCAGAGATGACAAGTTGGTATTGTCCCTTACGTGTAATAAGAAAATAATATATTTCAATAGCTAGTTTTAAAAAAGGAGGTCTTTGATTTAATGGAGTATTTTGGGACTGTTGTTCCAGTGCTGAATTACTAATTTCATGAGTAATGTGATTAGATTTTTAGTAAAGTAGTATGTGTCCTCAGATAGCATGTTATCATTTGGCCAAATTCTGCTCTCATTAAAGAATCCATAGCACCTTCCACGAGACAAGGGTGTTTCCTGTAATGTCTGGCCAAATTTAAATTGGGTAGCTACATTCTGCCTCTTTAAATTCTCTAGGTGTTTTAAATGGCTGTGATATGGTTTGATTTTCTGCTCTAAACTCTTGTGCTGTGTTTTGTTGCACTAAATGTACAATGGCACAAACTTGGTTTTGTAACACTGTAGTAAATTCAATGTGATTCTGATTACTATACTGGAATTACATTGGATTTATACTGGTTTAAGTGAATTCAGAATCTGAATCAATATTCATCTGAAAACTACTGATATTTTTCATTTATATAAATACTTATATCCTGAAGAATCCAAATGCTCTAGATTTCATTTCTCTATGACTTTCTCTTACATGTTTACTTTAACTGCTGGCATACAAAATACAGCTGCTTAATAGTGCACATTTTGGGTCCTGTCAGTGTCAGTTAAAAACAAAACAAATACGACTTTATTTCTGCTATCCTGTACTAAAATTTTTTAAAACTACATCATTTCCCTTTTTAAAATACAAAAAGGTATACTGTATCACCAAATCTAGAATTAAAGATTTGATGATGATAAACCTCATAAGACAGTATCAGATGAGGTTAATACTAGGTAATATAATTTTGTGACTGGTGGGGAAAAAAATTCTATATTGTTGCTCTTGAATTTACTTCCATCATAATTGTTAATGCATTTTTGTCCCTATTCCCGTAAGTCAGTGTGTTAATCATCTGTGTTACATTAGAAGTACTGAACCTCGCCTGAAACCTACTCTAATCACTCTTTTTATTATACTTATCAGTTTGCAATGCTCAGGTTATCCACTGCAACACAACAGCTTTATGAGGAAAGGAATTTTTGATGTAGATAAAGCTTGTGAGGGAACTTAATATGTCATGCAAACTTAACTACTTTCTTCCCCCCACCTTGCACCCTTTCCCACACTAGTGGGTTATTTAGCAGGGGAAGTTTTCACAACAGTTGCTTGTTTACCTCTTCTGTGAATAATTAGTGGAATCTGGGGTCATGTCTACACAAAATAATTTTATGAGCCCTAGTGTAGGCAAGGCTCCAAATACAGAGGCACATCTTTAATTGGGATGGTGATAAAAAAGCCAGAAGCTACCAGAGCTTGTTTTATCTTCGTTAGAGCTGCCATTGATGCTTGCACTGTTTTAGCTGAATCAGTGTGACTCAGCTATGGTGTGAATTTGTTTTGTAAAATCCTCTAGTGTAGAGGAGGTCTACTAGGACTAGAAATCCAGCGCTCTTCACGTTTAAAAGAGAGAGCTGTGTTGTTTTATACCTACCATGAGCACCACTTCAGAAAGTAACTCAGAGTTAAAATATTTCTCCCAAGTCATTATGTCTGGCCAAGGAGTGACCTCAACCCTCTCCTACTCTCTGCTAAATTACCTGGGTGCTCTAAACAGACTCTGAGTTAAATTGCAGTGCCAGAAATTGTTTGTTTTTTTCGAGTGCTTTGGATGGCTACATGCACACAACCTTGACATTATTAATAGGGTCACTGTTACACCCACGAACTGTAGATGTAGTAGCAGATTAACCACTCCATCTCCAACTACTTTCATGTTTGTAATCTTTCTAATCTTGAGCTAGTAGCCATGTTGTTTGTCTCCTTCTGCACGTAGGCAGAGCCTGGCCGTGGGATTGTTCCTCAGGCTGTTTTTATAGTGGCAGCTACAGACTGAAATACACATTTATTCTAAAGAGTGCAGATGCCGCATGAAATGTTATGCTAACACTTACATAGGAGCTGAATCTGAAAATCCCTGCTATACGGCATATTCAAGTAACCAAAATACATTATTAAAATGGCCCTTTAGGAAACATAGAGGATAAGTGCTTTTCATATAATTGAAAGTAGAGCTTTAAACTTCTGTTCTCCACTGCCCTAAAATAACGTATGGTCATTGGGTCATCAGGCTATTGATGTGTCAGACCCAACACACTGCCTCCAGCAGTGATCAAACTGGTGTTTCAGAAGAAAGGGAGAAAAAACCAAACCCAACAATTGTGTAGTGTTGGCTGCATTCGAGGCAAAATAGGATTATTTCCTGATCATTGCAGCATTCAGTTTATCCCCTGAAGCATGAGATTTGATTACACTTATTTTAGCTTGCCTAACTACAAATGTTACTAGTCATAAAACTAGACCTGAAGTAGAGTTCTGTGTAAGCTTGAAAGCTTGTCTCTCTCACCAACAGAAGTTGGTCTAATAAAAGATATTACCTCACCCACCTTGTCTTTCAAATAAAAACTACCCAGACCTTTTTAAAATCTAGCCTCAGTATTAGACTTTGAAGTGTGAACAAGAATTTTTTTTCTTTCAGGAGCCAAAAAGGGAGCTGTTTTTAGACCTTGTATCAGTGTGAATTACAGTATTTCTAGCTAGGTTTGGTTTGCCAAGGTTTCTGTTGCAGCATGGAGAGAGAAACACTTTTTTCCCTTGGAGCTTTTAAATGGTGATGGACAGTGACACACTTTTAGTGGCATTAGGCGTATGTTCCTTTACACAGTTTTATGAGAGAACCTCTTGCGTGGCAAAAATGGTGTCTTTGAATGACAACAGCAGAATTTCTTAAACTGCCTTGCTTTCCCTAGGTGGCAGCCCCGGAACTTTTTGGGATTTTTTTTGTGATGAGATTTTGCCCACTCTCGTTCTTCTCTGAGATATTTTTCCCTACCTGGAGGGCACTGACTTGATAGAAGAATTGGTTTGATAAATGGAGACACATTCCATGACACCCAACCAAAATATAGTCATGCCCTCTGACGTTCAGGTCCGTTAACAAGGACAGGGTCTGCAGAAAGAATAACATTATGGTGCAATATGGTTACACAGCCTTGTACTATGTTAACATCATGGTAGTATAAATAGTGTGGTAGTTGTACCTTACTTGTATTCCGAGACACACAAACTTGAGGTGGAGAGTACCTATCATTAGGGTTTAAATTGGGAAAAATACAGTGATGATTGTCACGGAAGCTCTGCCCACAGTCTATGTTCCACTTAAAGTTCTTCCTGCCACATGGCATATCTACCCTGTTCTAGTCTATATAGGTTCTAACACTGCACTCATCACTATAATATCTGAGTACCTTCTAGTAGTGCATTGAGTGATATGACTAGCATCTGTCATGTCATTTACTCTCTCATCCTCTTCCCAGGGGGAAAATTGCATGTGCAGTAGTGTTTTGTTTTGTTTTGATGTGTGTGTGTTGGGTTTTGTATGTACATGCCGCTCTGTGTTTATATTAGAGAAGGCAAGTCATCAAATGTGCCTTGCACTTGGAGTGTAAGGGGGTGAAGTTTGTGATGGTCCTTAATTCCTGTGGGAGTTTATGCCGCAGTCTCAGACTGTGGCCATGCTCTTTTGACCATATCCCTGTCTGCATTGCCCTGTTCTCCAGCTTATTTTCCAGTGGCCATCTCCATCATTTCTGTGATGAATTGAGAGAGTGAAAAAGAGAAACTGTGAGCGTTTGGAGGATTGAGGAGGGAGAGGAAAATCATAAGGGAGGGATGCCCTTTCCTTTTGTTAGCCATGCAGATTTTAGAGCATTTCAAGTCCAGCTTTAAACACAAAGCTCATTTAACCATTAACTGTAGTAGTCCTGCCAGTCCTCTATAATATAGCTGTTGGGGAACACCTAGTGCCAGTCAGAAGTACAGTATTAGAAAGAGAACATGCCCCAAGCTTCAGCCTGGTGTGTTTGTGCTGGTGCACGCAAGCCTGTGGCATCAGTTAGTCATACCAAGAGGAGACGCTCTTTGAGAGAGCGTTAATATGGAAGTGAATAAGGTGGATTCTGAAAAGATTTTGCCACCTGTTCCAAAACCAAATCAGACACTGCATTTTGTGCCAGGGGTAGTAAAGATTAAAGTTGTGTGTTTACAGAGATGATCTGGATTTATCCAGGGACTCTTGAAGGTAATTGGTGTGATCAGCATTTTGGGAACACTGCACCATGTATCTAAGCTGCTAAGTAACTGAGAGTTTTTGTAGGGAGACATTGGGAGAGGCTTGTAGGTAAAATTCTTTACTTCTTGCTTCTCAAATAGCAGCTCTCTTTAATGCATTCCAGGGGTTTAGCCTGCTTGGCTTAAAGTAGAACTTTCATACTCGGGAAGGTAATTATTCCCAAATAATAATACTTTGCACTTCAATACCAAGATTTGTGTATACAGTCAGCTGGTCAGAACTTTGCATAAACAGGGGCTATAATATTTCACAAACTTATTTTTATGTTAATGTTTGGTTTGTTTCCAATATTCTTATTCACTCAGTGACCCAAACACTTTCTTTGTGTATATAGTGCATGAATGGAAACCTGAACAGGACCAAAAGCAGGTGTTCATGGCACAGAGGGGAGCTTTAGAACAATATTTATAGGCTATTCAGTTTATTTTCTTTATTTAATTTATATGAAGTTCTTGCATAAGGTTGAAATTGAAACAGAAAACATAGCAAAAGTTCAGCTATATCCAGAGAGCCAAATTTAACCCTGGTGTAACTCTGCTGAAGCCAGGGGACTTTCACCAGGAACTAATCTGAATTGGCTTTTTCCACTGGCTGACTGATACGTTTCCTTAGGGCCTGATTCTGCCACGTGTACTCACATTACATAGTATCTTACTCTAGGATTAGACATCGTTGTCACTACTCTCAATGAGCAGTCCTGTTGAAGCTAGTGGCACTACTTATGAAATAAGGCATGTCTTTATGTGTGGAAGGGTGGCAGAATCCGGCCCTTTGAAAATAGAGTAGGAAGCATACAAATCCCAAGCATCTATGTTTAAATCTCTTTCCATCCCCTATCTGATTCCATCTGTATGTCAGTCCTTTAATTGTGATTGTACATTAAAACTCAGGGCCATGAGACAATGGAAGAGTTTGGCTGGTGTTGAACATCCTAAAGGAAAGCATGCCTTGTGGCTGGTGTTCAGTGCAGCTGTGTGCACAAATCCAGTTTGAGGGCTTGTTCTGGTCTCTCCTTCCCTGTGCTAACAGGAGCTGGAAGTGTTGTGGATACTGCCCATTTGTCCCTTTGGAAGATAATATTTTAAGTTGCTCAACAGCAGTCCTTTGAGATGACTTTGGAGTAGTGAAAGTGCATGCCAAGGGGATAGAAAGATAGTGGGTGAGAGGAGGGACACTGCTGATTGGAGGTTTAATTGGTATATTTGGGGAAGGACAGGGTAAGAACTCTATTAGGCATACATAATTCTGTTTCAAGTAACAGTCAAATATCCTTACTTTTTTGTAGTACGAGTTGTGAGTTTAAATTGTTGGTTTGATCAGAAAAGTGACTTATCTTGTAAGTCAGATATGCTAGTTTTCCTCCCAATTATACATTTTCCTCCTATTAGCCCTGCAGATCCCATACAACTACAAAAGAGCAACCAAGATGGAATCTATTCTGCCTCATTCATCATCTGTTAAATTCCAGGTGGTGAATCTCTATTACTGGAGATGATGTCAGAGTCAGAGACAGAGAGAGCCCAGGTAGAGTTTGCAGCAGCACTAGTATTTAGAAAAATCATATGTTAATTTGTAAACTGAGTATGTTCTGTCCAGAGTCATCGAGAGAGAGAGAATGTGGAGTCTTTCCCTGTCATTTATCCAGAGTCAGTTTTCAGATGGAAACCACAACTTTCAGATGCACTCAGGTTCATGAGAGGAAGTATTAGCAGTCTTCCCTTAAAGATGATATTGAAACCCATTTAATTTAAATGAAAGATATGATGAAGGTATATATAATCCCATTTCATCCATTTAATATCCGGTCAGCATGGATTTCCTTTTAAAGAGCTGCCCTGCAAAAGCCGGGTAACACTTTTTGTGACATGTAATTTATTGAAATCCATTCCTAAATGTTCTGGCTTCCATGATGCCATGCTTTAGGAGCAGCAGACCTCTTATGGGAGACTTAATTGCTTTTCCTTCCAAAGATTTGAGTCTCTGAAACTTCCATTGGCTGGTATCCAGAAAGAAAAAAAGATTTGTTGGTACAGCCTAGTGTCTGCAAATGTGTGGTGATATAAATATCCACTCAGCTGTTTTCATTGTGGTGAGAGCTGATAAAACACTTGTGGCTAGAGGTGAATAGAGTCAAATTCTGCCCTTAGAAACATGTGCATTTATTCCACTGAATTTTGATGGTTAGGATTCTCTGTGGGAGGTCATTTCACTGGTACACTAACTCTCCTAGTGGGAAAAATGAATTGTTTTTTTAAGGAAGGAAGAAAACAACTTAAATCTTTTTTTTTTTGAAGTCTTATTGTTATAGTTGGTATGGAGTTGGGTGCAGAGCAAGTGAGGGTTTATGCTGAGGCAAGAAAAGGATTATTACTCTTGGAGCTCTTTAATGAAAATCCATTTCACTCTACATGGTTGTACAAGGTCAAAACCCCTCCATATCCAGAACAGTTTGTAGACAGCTCTGCCATCTCAGTCCTATATACTTTTAAACTTTTTATGACTGCAGAGAGGAGAGCAAACACATTTCACTTGCATGCAAAACCCAGCCAATCTGGGGCAAAAACCTGGTCAGTGAAGATTTACCTGCTGACTCTGAAAAGCATAAAACTGACAAATACCCGCTTAATTTATTTTGATATAGAACCCAGGTCTGCAGAGCGGTCAGGCAGCTGACATCTCCAGGCTGTCCATGACCCACTGTGAACACAGACTATGGGAAGACCTGCCTCACAGAGTTTGACAGGCAGCAGCCTCATAGCTCCTGATTGGACTTAGTAAATTTTCCTTAGGAACTGTTAAAAGCCTTATAATTTAAGACTTTAAGACTAGACAAAGTACTAGAAAAATGTATTACAGAGAACAGTTCTGCATTAGTGGGGAGATGGACTGGATGATCCTATAGGTCTTTCCCATTTATTTTTAATGCAATTCTAAGTGTTCAAGATTTTAGTTCAGCTCCTTTGTGCAGTATTGTCATGTTGTACTGGACCTGGCCCACAAAAGTTAACTTTGCTAAGTTGGAGAGTGAAACTTCAAGGTTGTAGTTTAAGAAAATATTGATTCATTTTTTTGTCCAGATGACAACAAGCAGGCATTTGCCCAGTGGGGCGGGATAGTAAAGTTATCTTGACTCTGTAGTAATAACTTTAGTGTTTGGCTCTGAAACCTTGAGAACACTTGGACAAATTTGGCGGCTGTTTGCCGTCGGCCAGATAAGAGTTGTTGTTTCTAGACTTGTACCGTAGACTGATTTTTGCACAAACCAATAGCACGGGGATTTCCTACATCGCTGATTTTCCAGACGTCTAACATACCTCATGTGCAATTTCAACCCAGGTGCCTCTTACTAACCCTGGTTACTCATCAGTTGGACAAAGCCATGTTCATTACTCAAGCCAGCAGAATATCTTTGTCAGTGCAAGTAAGCACTATACAGCTATCCCATTTGGAAATACTACACCACATATAAGTTACAGCTATTATGTTCTTTCAGCTATGTGTTCTTAACTAGCTGGATTCTAGTTCAGTGTTTTAAACGTTTTCCTAGTGTGGATGTGGCAGAGTAATTACCTGGGAGCTAAAGGAACAGAGGCCCTGGTCTGAAGTCAATGGAAACACACCCATAGACTTAATCGGACTTTGGATCGGACCCTGAGAAAGCTACTGGGTACATACGTATATAAGGAATCTTGTTGGTCTTGAATAGAGTGGAGCATTTGGAGGCCTAGTTCACCTGTGGCTCTTTTGGCTCTGCCTGCACTTCTAAAATCCTCAGTTTGGGAGCTTTCTGAGGGGCATACCCTGGAGATGTTTCCCCATGAGGGGTTTTCTTTCTAACAGAGGCTTTTCTACCAATGGTTTTGTCTCAGAGCTTGAAGCTAGAGGAGGGTTTTTCTTGGTAGTGGCCAGGAAAGGATTGTTGTCTTTGAGTTGAGGATTTGGGAATTGACTTAACCCAGTTAAATCTCTTAGGAAATTTGCTGTGTTTGGAAATGTCCCTTTTACTTGAGGATATGGATTAAATGGCCTGGAAGTAAGGAAATTTTAGGACCTGACCACTTCCCATTGAAGTCAATTCAAATGGGCATCATCCAAGGCCAGTTTTTCCAGTGCAATATCTGAGTTTTAAAGTCTTATCCTATTTTGGTATTATTGATTAAAAGCTTATTCTGGTGTGTAAAGGATCACTTCTTCATGGAATTTACGTTGGGGGCAGTCTAATTTACCTCCAGGCAATAGTGCATAATAAAGAAACTGTTCACATGTTATCAATGAGGAAGCTGAGGCATAGAATGATTTAAAACAAAATTTCCGGTGCCCAACAGTAGACTCCTTTAGCTTGATGTAACCTAGTAGGTTTCAGAGTTGCTGAGTACCCATTGTTTCCCCTGAAATTTGTCTATTTGGATTGCACCAGAGTTGAGCAGTAATTTAGCTTTTTTTTTTTTTTTTTTAGTTTGAAGTAACACAAACTTATTGCATTCAACACAGATTTGGTTTGTAATGTCCACATCCTTGGATGATTACAAACTGTTAACCATTGAGTGAATGAGAGTGTTTTCTTTTGAGGGATATGGATGAGAGAACTGTGCGCTGTGAAGAGCCATTGAGCAATTTGTACTTTTAAGAGGTAGATATCTTCTCTTACCTTCTCTGTTGTAACTCCCTTCTTGCTGACCTCTTCAAGTGCCAGCTCTCCAGACTCCATTGTTTGCAGAATGCAGCTGTGTGGGATAGCGATCATTTGTGGCTAGGTTTTTCATGCCCTTCCCACCAAAGGATCAGAAAATTCTCTGGTAATTTTGTACCTATAGCTTTGGAAAATATCTCGGTGCCACAGAAGGGAGTAATCTCTGCTCTTTGATGTTTATACTGGCTCTTTTTCCTTTTTAATAATCAGAACAGGAGGAAATGTGGTGAATTAGCTGCATGACAGAAGCAGAGGAATTCATTAAAGAAACTAAAATGAATTCTACTCAAGTTTCAGGCTTTAGGGTTGGAGTCACAAAGCAGTAATCGTCTTTCAGTTGTTTTTAATGATTTCTTTTGTGGCACCTTCCTTGTCCATGAAACTGATATTTACCTTGGTGTGGGTGAGCCTGAGAAAATGAGCAGTATAGTGGAAGCTTTGAACAGGGATTTTTAACAGCATTAATATTAACCAGTTCCTTTCAACTGTGTTCTCTGATGTGGGTCAGGACTATTGACAGTGTAAAGGGAAAGAGAAATTGGATGGTTGAGGGGATTATATGGGATTAAGTAGCCCTTCTTTTGTAGCCCAGGTTGGTAGTGACTGGAACTTTTTACCATCTGATGGCAGTTTTGTGGCCTATGTGAAATGAGTTAGTGATTTTATAATGCACAGGTTTCCCCATCATGGCTGGCACTAAGCAGGCCTCTTGTTGGGCTGTCTCAGCAGAATACTGTAGTTAAGGATTGAATGGGCTCTGGAGACTGAACTGCTCTCTCATCCCTAGAAGTTGTCCCTCTAGGTCAGGGTTGCATCACATTGGTGGGGGTGTGTGGAAAAGCTTGCAAGAGGGCTTCACTCTTCAGGACTTAGAGACATTGCAACATCACTAAATATTTGTTTGGGTTAGAGCCAGCTAAGCAGCAAACTTCTGTGAACAAAACTTGAGCTCCAGACTTTAAGGCTTGCTTATCTTGAGTTATCAATGAGAGACGCAATGTTTTCTTATTACCTACTAGTTAATTAGAGGCTACCCTTTTTCAGCAGCAGTGTTGCCACATTCAAATTGCCTGCACAAGCTGGTCATCCATTTCTACAAAAGGTAAAGCTATATGGGGAAAGAACATTATAGAAATATAATGCCAAATTTCTAATGTTACATGCATGTTATGGACACGCATTTTCACATGCTTAACTTGTGAGTCAGAGAATTACGTACATGCACAGTCAGCTAATTTACACACACACACACACACACACACACACACACACACACACACACACACACACTAATCAAGCAGTCAGTTTCCGTACATAAATTGTGATAGCAGTACTGTCCAGTGGTAAGGACACTAGCTTAGGACTTGAGAGACCTGGGTTCAAGACCCTACTCTGCCACAGGCTCTCCTATGTGACATGGGTAAGTCATTTAGCCTCCCTATGCCTCAGCATCCCATCTATAAAATGGGAATGATAGTACTTCCCTATCTCAGGAGTGTTGTGAGGATGAATATTTTAATTAAAGATTGTGAAATGCTACAGTAATAGGAGGGGCCATGTAAGTATCCAAGATAGATAAATTGTGGATTGGATTTTATGAGACAGTTGTGTACCGTGATGTAAATACATTTGTGTGCACCAAAACTGGTATGTGCAAAACCCCAATATACATGTGTACATGGGCATTATATTTATTTTCCTGGAAATAATGACACCTTGTATGTAGCTCCACCCCTGTTTTTATTGAACGAAGCAAGCATCATACTGCAATACAATGTGATGAATCAGCTGAGCTGCAGGGCTGACTCGTCCTGTTCCAGCTTTATTGGCTCTGTTATCTTCACTCTGGCACCCATCGCTATATGAACTTCATTCAGAGAAGAGTCTTTAAAGTAGAATGTTCCCCAGTTCCCAACTGATTTTATTATGTGCAAGCTTTCTCCACAGCTTTTTCTATAGAGCTGAATATTTGGACAGGTGAAGTCTCGTTCAGGAGAAACTGATAGTCCGGTAGGAAAAGGGGAAGGAAAGACTTGTGCCACTGATTACTGTTGTTGCTCTTCTCTTAACTACCCGAGTATTACCAGGAAAGTCTTTAATACCAGATTTTCTGTCCATTACTGAGAATGAAAAAAGCCTCAGATTAATATATTTGGCAATAGAGGTGCTATTACTGCAATCCTACACACAAACACCCTGCTACATGTGCAGAGATCCACAGCAGAATCAATACAGTTCTGCTGCATGGGGAGAGGGGACCAATTCTGGGGAACTTGTGCAGAGCTTCTGCATCCATTGAGTGCCATGGATCTATAAGACTGCAGACTCCAGTTTGCCGGAAAATTTTGGAGTAGGTTCTCAAGGGGTGCGGATGATTCATCACACGATCAGTAGATTCATTATTATGCAGATCCACCTCTCTCTCACCCACGAAGAGCAGGTGTGGCAGAAGTTTGGCTGAGTGTAACCATGAGGTAAGGGTGCAGATCAGCTCCACTGCCACTCCATGGCCAAGGATATTCCTTCTTTCCATAAAAAGCAACAGAGGGTCCTGTGGCACCTTTAAGACTAACAGAAGTATTGGGAGCATAAGCTTTCGTGGGTAAGAACCTCACTTCTTCAGATGAAAGCTTATGCTCCCAATACTTCTGTTAGTCTTAAAGGTGCCACAGGACCCTCTGTTGCTTTTTACAGATTCAGACTAACATGGCTACCCCTCTGATACCTTCTTTCCATAGGTTCTGTGGGTTTCATCAACATACAGCTCAGCTTCTCAATTTGTATGCAGAGACCATGATTTGTCCCTTATAACTTACCACTTTTTCAGCTCTTTCTGTCTTCAAAGTGCTTCAAAGTAACTAATACTCACAACACCCCTGTAAGATGGGCAAATAAATATGGTACAAATAATTAAGTACACTTTTCTGTATAATGCAGGCTTTATTTGGAAGTTATCGTGGCTTTTCCCCAGAGATGGTATATATCTAGTTGTATGTTCTGAATTAAGTTCTGTTTTCCTACTGGCAGGGCTGTCCTTCGGCATAGGCGGCTGCGTACGGTATCTGAAAATTTGGGACACCATTCCCCTCGCTGGCGGCGGCTGGTATCCTCTCTTCTCCGGCCCCTCCCCCACGCTGGGCCAGTGGGCTTCTCCCCGCCCCCTCCCTCACTCGCTCCTCAGCATACTTCTATGTCCCCATTATAGTAGTATATTTGAGCACCCCCCAATCTTTTAATGTATTTATTGTCAGAGGGCCCATTTGCTATAGGGAAGTACTCTAATCCCCATTGTACAGATGAGGACCTGGGGCCTAGATTCACAAAACTGCTGAACTGTGTAGGTACCTAAACTGACTCAGCACTTTTTGCAGTTACAAAGTTCCCTTGGTACTTGTTTCTCTGCATCTGGGCATATGCACTGCTGCCTCACTCTAGGCATAAGTGATGTATTCAAAGTCTATGGTGGAGCAGGCAAGTGAACCCAGATTTTTCGAGTCTCTGGCTAATGCCCTGACCATTAGACCATCCTACACACTGCTAATATTGATTAAAATATTGTTGGTACATTTGTGTATTGTGCAACCAGTTTAAAAAAATGAACTTGAACCAAAACCCCTTTTATAGCAACACTGTAAATACAAGTCAAATTATTTCTAAATATATAAAAATTTGCAAAGTTTTCCTTGAGGTGCCAGCAGCTTGTTAATTAGAAATTTGGTAGTTTTGATGGAAGATGATTGTAATAGCCTGCCAAAGCTGTACCAGAAAAACGCTTTGTACTTGATACCAGTTACTCCTCAGTAAGTTAAAGAGGCTTCCTTTATGGATGGTGCTGAACTACAGCAATATCTTGAGCACACAGGGTGTTAGAGGTTAAAGGAAACTTGCAAAGCACATTTTATAGAATTATATAAAAAGAATGTTAAAGAAAGTGTTCTTTATTCAAAATGGAAAGATACATGAACTACCATCAATATTTTTCCATCAGTACCTTCACAGAAGTTCTGGGACTAGAAGTAACAAGAAAAACATCTCAACAGCTAGTAAATATTTCTTTTCCACATTAGCTTCCAGAATTCAAATAAAGTTATTTTAACCTGATATAATTTACAGTTAGAAAGCATTATAGAACATCCACATGCCCAACATAGAATGGTAGTGGTAGGATGGCTTTATAGTCTGTGCATCAGGTTTGAAATACTCAGACTTCCTGGAACTACTGGCTGAAATCCTGGCATCGTCAACTCAACCGTACATCCTTCCATGGTAGCTTGAGTATTGTACAGTCAACTGGGTGTCAGTCATTTCAATGAGCCCTTAAAAACTGAGGTCAGGTATGCCCTGAGTGGATTTTAATGATCCCATGACACTCTTATAAATGTATGGTGAGGAGAGTTTCCAGGAATCCTTGGCCAAATTGTCCCCCTTCCTATGTCCCCTGTTGTGCAACATTGTGTGATCCAGTTGTTTGTTCCCCTCCACCCTGTTTCAGTGATTCAGACGGTATGTATAGCTATCTGGTATTCTTTGGAATGAAAGGCACTTAATATTCAATCCCAAAAAACCATTGCTTTTAATATTGCTAATATTTTACATTTGTCCTTATAGTAGCCATTTCCTACTGGAATTGTGAAATTGCCAAATTCTACAACAAGTACAGTACTGTAGCTTGTATGTGACATTGTATATATTGCACTTAGTGACTTATGCATACTAACATAGACAGTACATTCCCCCGGGAACTAGTGTTTCATACAACACTGTTGGAAGTACTACCGAGGGAAATTAGAGCTAGAAAAGATCAATTAGATGTCTAGTCCATCACCTTGCTGTTCTACAGTACATTTTTTAGTGCATTGATTGGTTTCATTTTTAAGTGCACGTTATGGTGTTACTACAGCCTAATGCATTTAATTGTCAAAACGTTTTTCCTGATATATTTTCTTTCTTAGTTTTATCCCATTGTTCCTAGTTGTAATTCTTTTTATTGCCCTAAATAATTCCTCTGACTGTTTGCTGCTTGCACACTTCAAATATATCTAATCTGTTCTTCTTCGAGTGCTTGCTCATGTCGATTCCATTGTAGGTACGTGCACTCCCACGTGCGTGGTCGTCGGAGATTTTTGCCTTAGTTATCTGTAGGGCCGGCTGTGGCGCCCCCTGGAGTGCCGCGCTCATGCCACAGTATATCAGGCGCCGCCTCCCATGCTTCGCAAGCGGCCAGCGGTTCTTTTTCCTGTCTCAGCCTCATCAACACTGGTTCAGCATGCTGCTGAGTCTGTCAGCAGCCACCCCCCTGCCTCTTTGGCTGGATCTGCTATCCCAGAACCACGGCAATCTGCTGCACCCAAACCTGGTGGCACTACACTTGATAGCCTGGCTGCTGCGTGGCTGAGTGAAGAGGAACAACGGTATCCTGCTGGGCAGCAGGAAGCCTTCCACCCAAGCTACCTATGTGGCGAAGTGGAAGCGATTTACACGTTGGGCCTCGGATCGTCACATCCGTGCAGAAGAGGCCCTGCTGCAAGACATCCTGGACTATTTGCTGCACCTCAAGCTCCAGGGCCTGTTTCTTTCTTTGGTCAAGGTGCACTTGGCAGCCATTTTGGCGTTCCATACTCCGTTTCAAGGCAGGTCAGTCTTCGCCCACCCTATGACAGCACGGTTTCTGAAAGGCCTGGTGCGCCTTTACTCACATGCCTGGGATCCGGGACCCCCTTGGGACCTGAATCTTGTGCTGTCAAAGCTCATGGGTCCCCCTTCGAGCCCTTAGCTTCCTGCTCCCTCCTGCTTCTCTCCTGGAAGGTCTCCTTCCTAGTCGCCATAACTTCGGCTTGTCGAGTGTCCGAAATCAAAGCACTAACATCTGAACCACCTTACATGGTCTTCTATAAGGACAAGGCTCAGCTGCGTCCGCACCCAACCTTTCTGCCCAAGGTCGTCTCCCAGTTCCATACTGGTCAAGACATATACCTGCTGGTCCTTTGTCCAAAGCCCCACGTGACGGATTAGGAATGCAGATTGCATACCCTGGATGTCAGACGGGCTCTGGCCTTCTACATAGACAGAATGAAACCGTTCTGTAAGTCGACGCAGTTGTTCGTGGCGATCGCAGACAGGATGAAAGGTTGCCCAGTGTCTGCCCAAAGAATATCATTGTGGATCACGGCCTGTATCCGCTACTGTTATGAGCTGGTGAAGGTGCCCCCACTGGCAATTGTGACAGCTCACTCGACTAGGGCTCAGGCGTCCTCGGCAGCCTTCCTCGCTCAGGTGCCGATCCAAGAAATCTGTTGGGCCGTGACCTGGTCATCCGCCCACACATTCGCTTCACACTATGCACTGACCCAGCAAACTCAAGATGATGCTGGCTTTGGCAGAGCAGTGCTCCAATCTGCAAGTCTGTGAACTCCGAGCCCACCTCCAAGGATTCTGCTTGTGA
The DNA here is from genome assembly GCF_002925995.2 of Terrapene triunguis. NCBI lineage: Eukaryota > Metazoa > Chordata > Testudines > Emydidae > Terrapene > Terrapene triunguis. The sequence continues at coordinate 34,268,288 of NW_020664447.1, forward strand.
GTCACCTACAATGGAATTGACCTGAACAAGCACTCAAAGAAAAAATGGTTACCTACCTTTCGTAACTGTTCTTTGAGATATGTTGCTCATGTTCATTCCATTCCCTGCCCTCCTACCTCTCTGTCGGAGTTGTCAGCAAGAAGGATCTGAGAAGGCATAGGGTTGGCAGTGCCTGATATACTGCGGCATGAGCGCGGCACTCCAGGGATACTGCTAAGGCAAAAATCTCCAATGACCGCACATTTGGGCACGCACACACCTACAATGAATGCACATGAGCAACACATCTTGAAGAACAACAATAACAACTGTTTTAGCTGGCGTTGCAAGATATTTACATGCCAGATGCGCTAAAGATTCATATGGCCCTTTCTGCTTCAACTACCATTCCAGGAGACATGTGTCCATACTGATGATGGGTTCTGTTCGATAACAATCCAAAGCAGTGTGCCCGTTCTCACTTTCTGGTGACTTTGTAAATAAGAACAGGGCAGCATTATCTCCTGTAAATGTAAACAGACTTGTTTGTCTTAGCGATTGGCTGAACAAAAAGTAGGACTGAGTGGACTTGTAGGCTCTGAAATTTTTTATTGTTTTGTTTTTGAGTGCAGTTATGTAACAACAAAAATCTACATTTGTAAATTGCACTTTCACAGCAAAGAGATTACACTACAGTACTTGTATGAGGTGAAATGAAAAATACTATTTCTTTTGTTTATCATTTTTACAGTGAAAATATTTTAAATAAAAATAATATACAGTGATTTCAATTACAACACAGAATACAATATATATGAAAATGTAGGAAAATATCCAAAATATGTAATAAATTTCAATTGGTATTCTATTGTTTAACTGTGCGATTAAAACTGCAATTAATCATGATTCATTTTTGTAATCACGATTAATTTTTTTGAGTTAATCGCGTGAGTTAACTGCGATTAATCGACAGCCCTAAAATAAACCCCTTCAGCCATCTAATTGGGTTTTTTTGGCTCTAGTTTGAACTCTTCCCCCATCACTACCTTTTATTTGCCCAGAATCAAATGCAATATTCCATGTGTGTTCTCTTTTTAAAAACAAACATTTCCCGCCTCCACTCCCTCCCAGATAGTCAAAGCTGCCTGCAAGCACACAACCTCAGGCTTTGATCTTGCCAAATCTCAGAAGCTGAAGAGGGTGGGTCAGGTTAGTACTTGGAAGGGACTAAGAGAGAACTCCAAAGAAACACTTGGGTGCTGAAGGAAATGGTATTAGTGAGTCAATAGACTGGGAATCAGTAGTATAGCTTGGTAATAGAGAACCCTGAATAGTTTACATGCTGTCATTGTGGAGTATGTTATGAAATCAAGGACCAGAGCAGTTACTGTAATTAAAATACTCACTGAATTTCTCCCATAACTGGAGGTGTTAGCTAAATTGTTTTCTTGGCTAAATTTCTGGTGGAAACTATGCTGCATTTTGCCTACTTATATTCTCCTTGCAGTTTCAGTTGGATATAGTATTTCTTTTTTTTTTTTACTTTCTCCCCTAAATTATTGTGTATTGTTGTGTGCTGTTGAAGACCTACTTTCTTCAAACCCAGAGTTGTTAGTATTTCAGTGGAGGCTGAAAACTTTCATGTGCATACTGGATTCATAGAGATTCTCAGAGTATTATAAAAATCCATTGTTAGCTCAAATGCGGGTCTCTTGCCATGGGACAAAACTCAGTTCTCCATTCTCTACTCAGGCAAATATCCATTGACGTCGTTGGGTATTTTCTCTGGGTGAGGACTGCGGAACTGGGCCCACAGTATGTAAAGCACTTTGTGATCCTTCAGGATGAAAGGCCTTGTACATTTCTATGAACACTGTCAGCTTGTCATATTATAAAATCCAAAGCACTTTCCTTTTCAGCAATATATGTAACACCTGTGAGGATCAAAACTGAAAGAATTTTTAAAATCTAATTTACTTTTCACCGTCTTATAAACCATATGGTCTCCAAAGGCTCAACCCAACTCCCACTGAAGTAGATAGAAAATTCCATGGACTTGAATGGGAGCTGGATGAGATCCTGATACCATGTTTTGTTTACATTAGTCTAGCACTAGTCTTGCTTAATTTTAGCACATGTGCCTTAAAGGGAGAACATACCCCTTTGTAGGAAGTTAGATGATGTAGAGTAGTTTCAGTGACGAACTTTACCCTCCCTCTACTGAGCCCTACTGAATGGATCTGCCAGCAAGCTGTTTGACAGACTGTATGCAGTGTTTTTTATCATTAGTAGGGCTGTCGATTAATCACAGTTAACTCACGCAATGAACTCAAAAAAAATTTTGCGATTAAAAAATTAATCACGATTAATCGCTGTTTTAATCGCACTGTTAATACAATGGGTGAACTAGAGTGCCTAGTATTAAATGAGGATATTGATATAATAGGCATTACAGAAACCTGGTGGAACGACGATAATCAATGGGACATAGTAATACCAGGGTACAAAATATATCGGAAGGACAGAACAGGTCGTGCTGGTGGAGGAGTGGCACTATATGTGAAAGAAAGCGTAGAATCAAATGAAGTAAAAATCTTAAATGAACTAAATTGTACTATAGAAGCTCTATGGATAGTAATTCCATGCTTGAAAAATAAGAATATAGCAGTAGTGTTATATTACAGACCACCTGACCAGGATGGTGTTAGTGACTCTGAAATGCTCAAGGAGATTAGAGAGTCTATTAATATAAAAAACTCAATAATAATAATAATGGGGGATTTCAACTATCTTCATATTGACTGGGTACATATCACTGCAGGAAGGGATGCTGAGATAAAGTTTCTTGACACCTTAAATGACTGCTTCTTGGAGCAGCTAGTCCTGGAACCCACAAGAGGAGAGGCAATTCTTGACTTAGTCCTAAGTGGAGCACAGGATCAGGTCCAAGAGGTGAATATAGCTGGACTGCTTGGTAATAGTGACCATAGTATAATTAAATTTAACATCCCTGTGGCAGGGAAAACACCACAGCGGCCCAACACTGTAGCATTTAATTTCAGAAAGGGGAACTACACAAAAATGAGGTTAGTTAAACAGAAATTAAAAGGTACAGTACCAAAAGTAAAATCCCTGCAAGCTGTGTGGAAACTTTTTAAAGACACCATAATAGAGGCTCAACTTAAATGCATACTCCAATTTAAAAAACATAGTAAGAGAACCAAAAAAGAGCCACTATGGATAAATAACAAAGTAAAAGAAGCAGTGAGAGGCAAAAAGGCATCCTTTAAAAAGTGGAAGATAAATCCTAATGAGGAAAATAGAAAAGAGCATAAACTCTGGCAAATGAAGTGTAAAAATATAATTAGAAAGACCAAAAAAGAATTTGAAGAACAGCTAGCCAAAAACTCCAAAAGTGATAGCAAATTTTTTTTTAAATACATCAGAAGCAGGAAGCCTGCTAAACAGCCAGTGGGGCCGCTGGACGATCGAGATGCTAAAGGAGCACTCAAAGACAATAAGGCCATTGCGGAGAAACTAAATGAATTCTTTGCATCGGTCTTCACTGTTGAGGATGTGAGGGAGATTTCCAAACCTGAGCCATTCTTTTTGGGTGACAGATCTGAGGAACTATCCCAAATTGAGGTGACATTAGAGGAGGTTTTGGAACAAATTGATAAACTAAACAGTAATAAGTCTCCAGGACCTGATGGTATTCGCCCAAGAGTTCTGAAGGAACTCAAATGTGAAATTGCAGGACTACTAACTGTCATCTGTAATCTATCATTTAAATCAGCTTCTGTACCAAATGACTGGAGGATAGCTAATGTGACACCAATTTTTAAAAAGGGCACCAGAGGTGACCCTGGCAACTACAGGCCAGTAAGCCTCACTTCAGTACCGGTCAAATTGGTTGAAACGATCGTAAAAAACAAAATTGTCAGACACGTAGATGAACATAATTTGTTGGGAAATAGTCAACATGGTTTTTGTAAAGGGAAATCCTGCCTCACCAATCTACTAGAATTCTTTGAGGGGGTCAACAAGCATGCGGACAAAGGAGATCCAGTGGATATAGTGTATTTAGATTTTTAGAAAGCCTTTGACAAGGTCCTTCACCAAAGGCTCTTAAGCAAAATAAGCTGTCATGGGATAAGAGGGAAGGTTCTCTCATGGATTGGTAACTGGTTAAAAGATAGGAAACAAAGAGTAGGAATAAATGGTCAATTTTCAGAATGGAGAGAGGTAAATAATGGTGTCCCCCAGAAGTCTGTACTGGGCCCAGTCCTATTTAACATATTCATAAATGATCTGGAAAAAGAGGTAAACAGTGAGGTGACAAAATTTGGAGATGATACAAAACTACTCAAGATAGTTAAGTTCCAGGCAGACTGCGAAGAGCTACAAAAGGATCTCACAAAACTGGGTGACTGGGCAATAAAATGGCAGATGAAATTTAATGTTGATATATGCAAAGTAATGCACATTGGAAAACATAATCCCAACTATACATCTACAATGACGGGGTCTAAATTAGCTGTTGCCACTCAAGAAAGAGAACTTGGAGTCATTGTAGATAGTTCTCTGAAATCATCCACTCAATGTGCAGCGGTAGTCAAAAAAGCAAACAGAATGTTGGGAATCATCAAGAAAGGGATAGATAATAAGACAGAAAATATATTGCCTCTATATAAATCCATGGTAGGCCCACACCTTGAATACTGAGTGCAGATGTCATCTCCCCATCTCAAAAAAGATATATTGGAATTGGAAAAGGTTCAGAAAAGGGCAACAAAAATGATTAGGGGTATAGAATGGCTTCCATATGAGGAGAGATTAATAAGAGTGGGACTTTTCAGCTTGGAAAAGAGGCGACTGAGGGGGGGATATGATAGAGGTCTATAAAATCATGAGTAGTATAGTGAAAGTAAATAAGGAAGTGTTATTTACTCCTTCTCATAATACAAGAACAAGGGGCCACCAAATGAAATTAATAGGTAGCGAGTTTAAAACAAACACAAGAAAGTATTTTTTCACGCAACGCACTGTCAACCTCTGGAAGTTCTTGCCAGAGGGTGTTGTGAAGGCCAATACTATGATGGGGTTCAAAAGGGAGCTAGATAGATTCATGGAAGATAGGTCCATCAATGGCTATTAGCCAGGATGGGCAGGAACGGTGTCCCTAGCCTCTATTTGCCAGAAGCTCGGATTGGGTGACAGGGCATGGATTACTTGATGATATCCTGTCTGTTCATTCCCTTTGGAGCACCTGCCATTGGCCACTGTCAGAGGACAGGATTCTGGGCTTGATGGACCTTTGGTCTGACCCAGTATGGCCGTTCTTATGTACAATACCAATTGAAATTTATTAAATATTTTGGATGTTTTTCTACATTTTCAAATATATTGATTTAAATTAAAACACAGAATACAAAGTGTATAGTGCTCACTTTATATTATTTTTATTACAAATATTTGCACTGTAAAAATGATAAGCAAAAGAAATAGTATTTTTCAATTCACCTCATACAAGTACTGTAATGCAATCTCTTTATCATGAAATCACAGCTTACAAATTAGAATTTTTTTTGTTATATAACTGCACTCAAAAACAAAATAATGTAAAACTTTAAGGCCTACTAGTCCACTCAGTCCTACTTCTTGTTCAGCCAATCTCTAAGACAAACAAGTTTGTTTACATTTATGGGAGATAATGCTGCCAGCTTCTTATTTACAATGTCACCTGAAAGTGAGAACAGATGTTTGCATGGCACTTTTGTAGCTGGCACTGTAAGATATTTATGTGTCAGATATGCTAAATATTTGTATGCCCCTTCATGCTTTGGCACCATTCCAGAGGACATACTTCCATGCTGATGACGCTCGTTAAAAAAAGAATGCGTTAATTACATTTGTGACTGAACTCCTTGGGGGGAGAATTGTATTTCTCCTGCTCTGTGTTTTACCCGCATTCTGCCATATATTTCATGTAATAAGAGTCTTGGATGATGACCCAGCATGTTGTTCATTTTAAGAACACTTTTTCTTTGCGTTTTTGAAGGTACCAATGTGAGATTTCTAAAGATAGCTAGAGCACTCGACCCAAGATTTAAGAATCTGAAGTGCCTTCCAAAATCTGAGCGGGACGGGGTGTACAGCATGCTTTCAAAAGTCTTAAAAGAGCAACACTCTGTTGCGAAAACTACAGAACCTGAACCACCAAAAAAGAAAATCAACCTTCTGCTGGTGACATCTTACTCAGATGATGAAAATGAATATGTGCTGGTCTGCACTGCTTTGGATCGTTATCGAGCAGAACCCATCATCAGCATGAATGCATGTCCCCTGGAATGGTGGTTGAAGCATGAAGGGACATATGAATCTTTAGCTCATCTGGCACGTAAATATCTTGCAACGCCGGCTACAACAGTGCCATGTGAACGCCTGTTCTTACTTTCAGGTGACATTGCAAACAAGAAGCGGGCAGTATTATCTCCTGCAAATGTAAACAAACTTGTTTGAGCGATTCACTGAACAAGACGTAGGACTGAGTGGGCTTGTAGGCTCTAAAGTTTTACATTGTTTTATTTTTGAATGCAGTTATTTTTTGTACATAACTCTACATTTGTAAGTTCAATTTTCATGATAAAGAGATTGCACTACAATCCTTATACACCTCCACCTCGATATAACGCTACCCGATATAACACGAATTCGGATGTAACGCGGTAAAGCAGCGCTCCGGGGCAGCGGGGCTGCGCACACTGGCGGATCAAAGCAAGTTCGATATAACGCGGTTTCACCTATAATGCAGTAAGATTTTTTGGCTCCCAAGGACAGCGTTATATCGAGGTAGAGGTGTTTTAAGTGAATTGAAAAATATTTTTTTTATTTTTATAGTGCAAATATTAAAAAAATATAAAGTGAGCACTGTACACTTTGTATTCTGTGTTGTAATTGAAATCAATATAATATTTGAAAATGTGGAAAACATCCAAAAATATTTATATATTATTGTTTAACAGCGCAATTAATTTTTTAATCGCTTGACAGCCCTAATCATTAGCTACCAAAATGTGATCAGATTTTGTAATAACTATGCTGTTTTGCTCTTCTCTACCTGCTGTGCCCACCTAGTTTAAAAATGCTACAGCATCTTTCATCTGAGGATTTCTTAAGTGCTTGACATGCCATAACAAATTAAGCACCCCTATAAGTATTTTTGTTGTACACTTGAGAAAAGTAACAGCTCATCACTGACCAAACACAGTCATGTGGCTAGTGAATAAGCTTCTATCTTTTACCTCCTAAGAGGTTTGGAAATAGTTTAATCAGAAAAAATATGCAAATTAGTGAATGCTGACTTCTATATTGAAATCAGATAAATCTGTCATCTCCCAGGAGGCAAGTAATGTTTTTTATCAAACCCTTTAATTTCATCTGTACTTCAGAATATTAGTTTAAACGAAGAAAACTATACTTTTTAAATACACAGCCACAACAGAGTAATGATCAGATATTTCTGATGAAGACATTTAAAATTTATTAAACAATACATGCTAATATTGATATCTGGTTTTGGTGAACAGAAGTTTTATTGTCCATCAAGGAAAACACTCCCTCTACTTTTACATAAGTCAATATTTTCCCCTTGCTCAGTATCCCTTGATAGTCGTCTTTAAAAAAAAAAAAAAAAGGCGTTATGTACTTGTTCATGTTTATTCATGAAATTAAAGCACAGAGAGACTCAAGGTATGTCTATGGTGGAGCTGGACGTGTTATTTCCAGCTCTGGTAGACATTCTTGTGCTAGCTTTGATCGAGCTAGCCCTCCAAAAACACCAGTGTAACCTCCACAGCATGGACAACAGGGAGAGCAAGCTGCCCAAGTTACACTGCAAGTATTTTTAGCACACTAGCTCTATCAAAGCTAGCAGGCATACATCTGTCTGAGTTGGAAATTACAACTTCAGCTGCAGTGAAGACATACTTGAAGGGTATGTCTACTCTGCAATTAAAAACCATGGCTAGCCCATGCCAGCAGATTCGGGCTGGCAGGGCTCAGGCTAAAGGGCTGTTTAATTGCAGCGTAGATGTTCGGGTTCAGGCTGGAGTCTGTGTTCTAGGACCCTGTGAGGTGGGAAGGTCCAAGACCTCCAGCTGCAGCCTGAACCTGAACATCTACACTGCAGTTAAACAGCCCCTTAGCCCGAGCCCTGTGAGCCCAAATCAGCTGGCTCAGGCCAGCCACAGGTGTCTAACTGCAGCATAGACATACCCTAAGAGAATTGCAGTGAGTCAGTGATGGAGCCAAGAATTGAACGAAGATCTCCTCTCTATCTACACTATAGACAAGACTAATATGGGTCAAGCGTATGAATAGTTATAATAAGTAGCCTTTCTATTTTGTGCACTTGCATTATCACATGCCTTCTATAAAGCCTCATTTTTCTTCGAGTGCTTGTTCACGTCCATTCCACATTAGGTGTGTGCACGCCGCGTGCACGAGCATCGGAAACTTTTCCCTTAGCGGCACCTGGCGGGCCGGCGGGGCCCCCGCCTGAGTGGTGCCACTGCCCCGTGCATATATATCCCCACTGGCCTGATCCCCTCCAGTTCCTTCTTACCGTCCGTGGCGGCGTTGGAACAACCTCTTGCTCTCGTACGAGAAGCAATCCCTTAGCTTTAGAGTACTTATTTATTATTAGAGTAAATTATTTATAATTTATAATTTACTTAGCTGCTATCAGTTCGTTAGCATTCCCTTGTTGTGGACACTTAATAGATTAGGAGCTTTGAGACTTCCAGCACCCGCCCCGGGCTGCGGGGCATGCCGCAGGCCCACTGGTTTAAGGCTTGTGCCACATGCCGCAAGCCTATGCCGGTTAGTGACCCCCACGACTCCTGCCTACTTTGCCAGGGGAAAGCACACCAAATAGAGAGGTGTAAGAATTGCAAGGCGTTTAAGCCTAGAACAGGGGTAGGCAACCTATGGCACACGTGCCAAAGGCGGCACGCGAGCTGATTTTCAGTGGCACTCACACTACCCAGGTCCTGGCCATCAGTCCAGGGGGCTCTCCATTTTAATTTAATTTTAAATGAAGCTTCTTAAACATTTTAAAAACCTTATTTACTTTACATACAACAATAGTTTAGTTATATAATATAGACTTATAGAAAGAGACCTTCTAAAAACATTAAAATGTATTACTGGCACGCGAAACCTTAAATTAGAGTGAATAAATGAAGACTCGGCACACCACTTCTGAAAGATTGCCGACCCCTGGCCTAGAACAAAGAAAGAGAGAGACTTTCGTTTGAAGCAGTTGTTGATGGAGGCCTCGCTGCAGCCATCGGGGCCGGAGCGCCCGACGCTGGCTCCAGCCTCCTCGGTGAGGAATGCCTCGGAGTCGGCAAGACACCCGGTGCCGGATAAGCACCGCAAGCCGTCAGCCTCGGAGCGAAGTAGGCCCCGGCACCGCTCATCCTCCCTGGTGCGGCCCAAAGCTAAACCAAAGGAAGGGTGCGGACGTTCCCCACAAAGGAAACCGGCGCCCTCTAAGGGCCTGGGCACCGGGAAGAGCGTGATGGAAGCTGTTCCGGCGCCGGCACCGGTGGCACCGGCGCCACAAGTCCCACTGAGTCCAGCCCCAAGTGAACTCAGTGAGGACGACAGGCTTAAGGGAGTAATAGATCAGCCCTCCATGCCTGACACCTTTGAGGCAGTGAAGGACCTCATTGGGTTGTCGGCGGTGAGCCCCCTCCCAACCAGGGAGAAGCCTCCGGCACCCGGGCCTGGGGTGCCGTCTAGGGGAAAGCCGGCAATGGTGCACCGTTCGAGGACACCGTCCCGGCATCGTTCCCGCCGTTGGTCCCGGTCAAGCTTGGAGTCTGTGGATACAGTTACCCGCACAGGGCACCGGACAACAGAGAACACCAGGCTGGGTGGCAACCCCAGTGGGGACCACCAGGACACTGGCCCTTCTGGACCCCTTGGGCTTACCAAAAGCGGCAAGGGGCTCCCTCCAGGGCCAGCTACTTGGTGCACCAGTCCCCGCACCGACGCTCCTCCGTGCTGGAAGTTACGGTGTCCAGACCACCTTCGCCGAGCGAGAGACTGGAGAAACCGGCACCGAGTCCGGTCCCATCCCAAGGTCAGCTGTCCTGGCCTGAGCCGGAAGTCCCTCCCTCGGGGGAGGGGGACCAAGGGGACCAGCAGGGGGAAGCTGAGCAGCTGCTGACCTCCTCATCATCCCTGGATGAAGCGGTGGCAGGCACAGTGGTATCAGGGCCTCCGCCAATAGATCACAGAGCACACCAAGAGCTACTGCGTAAGGTTGCTCATAACTTGGGGTTGCAGGCCGAGGAAACGGTTGAGCAGGAGTATGGTGGACATTCTGAGCCCAGAAGGTCCATCCAGAATAGCGCTTCCGCTCATTAAGACCATACAGTCAAACTATAAAACTATATGGCAGACCCCGGCCTCCAGCACTCCAACAGGCAAAGGTGTGGAGCGCAAGTACTTCGCCCGGCAGTAAACGAGAAAGAGCGCCAGGGGCAGCAGGCCCCAGCCCCCAAGGCCAAGGAAGCGAAGTGCCTGGACCTGTTTAGCAGGAAGGTGTATTCCTCAGGGGGCCTCCAGTTGAGGATTCCTAACCAGCAGGCCATCTTCAACAGGCATAATTTCAACTCCTGGGCGGCAGTGGGGAAGTTTAAGGACAACCTCCCACAGGGTTCCCAGCAGGAGTTCACGGCGCTGGTAGACGAAGGCAAGGCCGTAGCGAAGACCTTTCTCCAGGCATCCTTGGATTCGGCAGATGCGACGGCCAGGACAATCACGTCTGGAGTGGTCATGCGACGCTCGACGTGGCTTCAGGAGTCAGGTCTGCCGCCTGAGCTCCAGAACTCACTCCAGGACCTCCCCTTCGAAGGGCCCGGGCTCTTTTCGGACCAGATGGACACACAGTTACGTAGCCTCAAGGACTCGAGGGCTACAGTCAAGTCGCTGGGTATGCACACCTTGGCGACTCAAAGGAAGCCCTTCAACCCGCAGCCTCCTCCTCAGCATCACTACCAGCCCTACCGCAGGCGAAGCGGGGATAACAGGAGGCAACGTAATAATAATAATAACAATAACAATGGCTCCAATAGGCCGGGCCAGAGCCAAGGCCAGCATAAGTCCCAGACGGGCCCTAAACCAGGCTTTTGAAGGTGCGCTCAAGGACAGCGTACCAGACCAACCACTGGATCCGTCCCCTTGTTTCCTGAACCGCCTGTCCCGTTTCTCCCGTGTGTAGTCCAGCATTACGTCGGACCTTTGGGTGTTGCGCATGGTGCGAAGTGGATACATGCTGCAGTTCTCCTCCCTGCCTACCTCCCACCCTCCTTCCCCGTCCCTCTTCAGGGACCCCCTCTCACGAGCACCTCCTGGAAAAGGAGGTTCGCACGCTTCTAGAGGCGGGGGCGGTAGAGATGGTACTGAAAGACCTAAGGGGGAAAGGGTTCTACTCCCGATACTTCCTCATTCCCAAGGCCAAAGGAGGCCTTCGACCCATTCTAGACCTACGCGGGCTCAACAAGTTCCTGGTCAAGGCCCGGTTCCTCATGGTCACTCTGGGCACCATCATCCCTTCCCTGGATCCGGGGGACTGGTATGCTGCCCTCGACATGAAGGACGCGTACTTTCATATCGCCATCCACCCAGTGCATCGCCGATTCCTGCGTTTCTGGTTCTCCCGTTTGGCCTAGCTGCGGCCCCATGGGTGTTCACAAAATGCATGGCGGTAGTGGCGGCCTTCTTACGGAGGCAGAGGATTCGAGTTTACCCGTACCTCGAAGACTGGCTCCTGGCAGGCCGGTCCGAAGAGGAAGTTCGGTCCCACGTGCAGGTGGCCCGGAGACTATTCCGCACGCTGGGGCTCCTGGTCAATGTCCCCAAATCCACCCTCATTCCAACGCAGAGTGGAATTCATATGGGTGGTCCTAGATGCGGTACAGGCAAAGGCGAGCCTTCCAGTATCACGATTCCTGGCCATCCAGCAAGCAGTGAACTCCCTGTGCCAGTTTCCCACTACAACAGCCAGATGCTGTCTGAGGCTGCTGGGCCATATGGCAGTATGCACGCATGTGGTCAAGCATGCCAGACTAAAACTCAGGACGCTGCAGGCTTGGCTCGCCCGTGTATACCGCCCAGGCAGGAACCCCCTGGACTCGGTAGTGACAGCCCCGGGGGACATGCTAGACTCCTTGCAGTGGTGGCGGTCCCAGACCGTGGTTTGCAAAGGCATCCCCTTTGCCGCACAACAGCCGGACCTGACGCTTGTGACGGACGCGTCAGACCTCGGATGGGGTGCTCACCTAGGGGACCTCAGGACTCAGGGCTTGTGGTCGGGAGCAGAGCAGTCGCCCCATATCAATGTGAAGGAGCTCAGGGCTGTTCGTTTAGCCTGCCAGACCTTTCACGCCACTTTGAGTGGTCACAGCGTGACAGTTCTGACGGACAACACAACCGCCATGTTTTATATAAACAAGCAGGATGGAGCCACGAGGCTCTCCTCCTTTGGAACTTTTGCATAGCCCAGGCCATTCACCTCGAGGCGTCATATCTCCTGGGGGTGCGGAACGAACTGGCAGACCACCTCAGCAGGTCGTACCGCATGCACGAGTGGACGCTCAGAGTGGACGTCGTGTTTTCGCTCTTCCACAAGTGGGGTTTTTCCCGGGTAGACCTGTTTGCCACCAAGGGCAACGCCCAATGCCCACAGTTCTGCTTGTTCCAGGGCCGCAGCCCAGGCTCAATAGCAGATGCGTTCGCGATCCCGTGGGGAGGGGAATTGAAATACGCCTTTTCCCTGCTTCCTCTGGTGCACAAAGTCCTGCTCAAGGTGCCCAGGGACAGGGCGGCAGTCATCCTTATCGCCCTGGCCTGGCCCCGCCAACACTGGTTCACCACGCTCCTGGAGCTGTCAGTGGAAGCCCCGGTAACCCTGCCCCTACACTGGGACCTCATCACGCAGGACGGAGGGCGGTTCCTCCACCCCGACCTGCAATCACTGCATCTGATGGCATGGAAGCTCTGTGGCTGAATGCTTTGGAGAGCCAGTGCTCCCTTCCTGTGCAGCAGGTTCTACTTGGCAGTAGGAAGCCCTCTACCAGGGCGACTTACCTGGCCAAGTGGAAGAGGTTCTCGTGCTGGTGTGGCCCCAGGTTCAGCCACGCCAGGCCCCGGTGCCAATCATTCTAGAGTATCTACTGCTTCTCAAGCAGCAGGGGCTGGCCCTGTCCTCGATCAGGGTGCATCTGGCAGCCATTTCCGCTTTCCACCCAGGGTTTTCAGGGGGCTCGGTGTTCTCCCACCCAATGGTGGGGCGGTTCCTTAAAGGACTGGAGAGGATGTTCCCTTACTCACACCCTCTAGTCCCTCCATGGAATCTCAACTTAGTCCTTTCTAAGCTCATGGGGCCCCCATTCGAGCCCCTCGCTACCTGCTCCCTCCTCCACCTTTCCTGGAAGGTGGCATTCCTGGTGGCCATCACCTCGGCCTGAAGGATATCTGAGCTGATGGCACTCACCTCGGAGCCACCATATACAGTGTTTCATAAAGACAAGGTGCAGCTCCGTCCGCACCCCAAGATCCTCCCAAAGGTGATCTCACAATTCCATCTAAGCCAGGACATTTGTCTGCCAGTGTTTTTCCCCAAACCCAATGCGGACCCGAGTCACCGCAACCTGCACACCCTGGATGTCCGTCGAGTGTTAGCGTTCTACTTGGAGCGCACCAAGCCCTTTCGGAAATCCACGCAGCTGTTCGTGGCCAGGGCTGAGAGGATGAGAGGCCTCCCGGTGTCGGCCCAGCAAATCTCCTGCTGCATTACAGACTGCATTAGGGCATGTTATGACCTCGCAGGTGTTCCGGTTCCGGCGGTCGCGGCCCACTCGACCAGAGCGCAAGCAGCTTCAGCGGCTTTCCTGGCACAGGTCCCAATCCAGGAGATCTGCAGAGCAGCCACCTGGTCATCGGTGCATACCTTCACGACCCACTACGCAGTCAACCAGCAGGCCCGAGAGGATGCGGTGGTTGGTGGGGGCGGTCCTCCGATCAATTGTTCCATGACTCCTACCCTCCTCCAAAGGTAAGCTTGTAATTCACCTAATGTGGAATGGACGTGAACAAGCACTCAAAGAAGAAAAAACGGTTACCTACCTTTTCGTAACTGTTGTTCTTCGAGATGTGTTGTTCACGTCCATTCCACCACCTGCCCTCCTACCCCTCTGTCGGAGTCGCCGGCAAGAAGGAACTGGAGGGGGTTGGGCCAGTGCAGCGCAATGCACAGCGCAGTGGTGCCACTCAGGCGGGGGCCCTGCCGGCCCGACGGGTACCGCTAAGGGAAAAGTTTCTAATGCTCGTGCACGCGGCGCGCGCACACCTAATGTGAAATGGACGTGAACAACACATCTCGAAGAAAAACAGTTACAAAAAGGTAAGTAACCGTTTTTTCTTGATTTATAGCCATCACTGGTGCAAAATAATTCCCTTGGATATAGCGCTGCATGTAGTGCAATGCCTAAGCACAGCAAGGCCGATTTAAGAATACTGTAGGAGTGATAGCTGAAGCTGTCCTTGCCTTTGTGAATTTTACTTTAAAAGGTCACTGTCAAGATAAATACCATTTTCTTTACAATTCTATTCGGATTTAACTGTTCTGCCGTGCTGTTAACTTTTCTTCCAGACAGTGCATAGAATTCTTCAATACACTTTTAGTAAGTTGATTTTAAAATTGATGGGTTATACTCTGAAAAGCGACTTCAAAAATCACATGATAAGGTCCCATATGCATTTACTTTGCAACCTTCTGCAACAAATGTGCTCAGTCAAGTCAGAAAATGTTTTTTTTCTGCCAGCACCACAAGCTCCCCTGGGACCCTGAGAATCCAGCTGCATCTTTCTGTCTCATAAAGAGCTCTTCATAAACTTCAAAAAAAATCATATTTCCATCTCAAAATGTTTTCCCAATTATAGTTACAAATTGTACCTAAGATTAGTGTAATAGAAGGAGATTAGAGGAAATTTTTTTTTCATTTTACTTTGTGCATTTGACAGCACTTTGTGTACAGTTAGTTTCAGTGTTTCATCTGAATAGTCAGACATTCTCCCCAGTTATGTATGGTGTCTTTCACAGGGAATCAGGGGAGAGACATTTAAAAACCAGGAAAATATGATTGAAACCCACAAAAATTCTCTTTAAACCTGTTGGTAGAAAATGATGAGATTTCAGGTGAGTCTCTTTCAAAGTCAACAATTGGTACTTACCTGAGAATGCTTTCCCTAATATTGGAGACAGAACAGAATCCAACTTGCTTTTCTGTAGCTGTATGGGACACAGCTGAGTTAACAGGACCAAACACTTCCTTTCATTCATGTACTGCTATTGAGCAATGACTTGAAGATACACTCTAAGCAGATACTGTATATTGAGTAAAAAGGTGTCATAGTTAAAGGGTGACATTTCAGACCATACCCACATTTAAGTGAATATGCTTTTTTAACATAAAAGGAAGATGTTTGCATAATCTACAAATCCAATTTTGAACCCTCTGTAAATTTAGATTCAGACTGAAAGCATTCCATGCTGTTAAGGAAAGGGTAAGACTCTGCCTTCACCATATGGTTTCCTTTAAAGGTATTTGTGTTTTAAAAGTCTGCATTGTATTAAGTTTGAAACCAAATTTTAAAATGTTGTAGTATTTGGCTTTCATTCAGAAGATTAACCTTTGAAACGCAATTCCATAATGTAGAAAACCTGTTTTTAAGCATTGTTTTCATCTATAAATAAAGTTTTATGAAAATATTTCACTCTCCAAAGCTTTTTATTAAAACAAATTTTAACCTAGCAATAATACCATAGTTTGTGTCATATGCTGAAATGCTTATTCCCTCCCCTAGTGAATGTGTTGCACTAATAATCTGGTGCAGAGGCTGAACTTTTTCCAAACCATGATCCACATAACAGCAGAATAAGGTTTCAGGCTCTCTCTCCCATCTAACTATAAAGAAAGGGAGGATTGTTGTGACCCCTGGACCTTTTCTTGTTCACCTAATGTCTATGGCCCCCAGGTTGAAAACGAATATTGTATTGAATCTAGTTCAGATGACAGATATTGGATTGGTAGCCCAGAGATGAAGTCCTCTATTTTTATCCACAGATCAGGTACAGCACGAACAGTGGCTTCCTCTCTTCACACATGATCTTGCCAATACACTTCACCCTAAAATAGTGACCAGTTCTATAGGGATGGCAGGGAGTTCGGTCTTCAAATTTATTCAATCCTTCATCTCTTGGACACTACTAAGAAGGGCAGCAGTTAGTTGCCAATTGCAATGAGTTTTGGATTTTTTTGTGATGCAGAAATATGTCTGCTAGGAACTAGACCATGACCACCCACTCATTTCACATAAGCCACGGATCACTTGTCAGTTGGCAAAGACTAAGGAAGTAAGATTTAACATACCAGATCAGACTCTTTATTTTATATCTTCCTTGTCTCAGAGTAAGGCAACATCCCCTCACCTGCCTTTCTTGCTATGTCCATATGCATCAGAACAATGTGCAATGCTATGCACGGATGAATGAATGGGTGGGTAGAAATGTACCCCTCATGGCTTTGATGATCATTTACGCTATGAGACATGAGATTTGATTACCCTTTTCTGTTTGCCTAACTACAATGTTGGTTTTGGTCATAAAGTTGTTCAGCCCTTTCTTAATTTGGCCTTAGCTTCAAGTTTTTTAAAAATATTCATTTGCAAAATCTGAAACCAATAGAAATATTTCCATCTTGTTTTAAACAATTAGCTGTTTGAAATGTTTTTCTCTAAACATATAGGCATTCTTCTTAAGTGTTTGCCACCCCGATGTTGTTACGTTGTGATAGTATGTGAAAGTGAATTGGCTAGAAATTGCTGGAAAATTAATCAGAGTAGAGCTGATCAGTTTGTCATTATCAAAGCTAAGTGAAATGCAAAAAATAAAAAATAAATTGATCATTAAATCTTCTGGGTTTGAATATCCTAATATACTTAAATAAGCAGATCTGTGATTTTTTTTATTTTAATACACAATGGTGCTAATACAGGAAAGCACTTATGCATGTGCTTCGCTTTAAACAAGTGAGTAGCTCCACTGAAGTCAATGGGACATAAGCACATGCTTTAACCATATGTTATGTTCCTTTAAATCTAGCTCTTTTGTGCTACTTCATTACTTATGATTCTGGTCTGTACAAGTTGGAAAAGCAGAGGCAGCACGAATAGTGAAAAATAAAGTTTAAAATAATGTACATCTTTTAAACCCCAAAAGTTTCAGTTCAAGTTTGTGTCAAAGATTCAATATATGGCTCTCTAATATGTCCATCACTGTGATGTCTTCATGCCAAATACAAAAATTAAAGGAAGCATTAATTTTATTCAAAAAGGACCCTGTTCTGCATCACTCTTTCACTCAGAAACTGCTACTGAAAGCTTTTTTTGTTGAAGAAAGATGCAGATTCATTCTTGAGCTCTCTTGATTAAGAGGAGGCTCTTGTGAAAAAGATGGGCTTTGCCACGTATTCTGAAAGAGGTCAAACTTGCAGCAGGTGGTCTATGTCTGTGGCCCACTGCATAAAATGTTTGTCCCCATCTTATTATTTTATCTTGGGGTTTGTCAGCTGCAGCATACTCATTGAGTGTCTATATCTCAGTAGTAGAGAAGTGTTTTTTTAAAATAGCTGGGCTTTAGCTCATTAAGAGCCTTAGAGACTAGGACTCGGGTTTTGAATTTTTGGAAATGAATAGGGAGCCAAGTGATGT
Organism: Terrapene triunguis; assembly: GCF_002925995.2. Classification (NCBI taxonomy): domain Eukaryota; kingdom Metazoa; phylum Chordata; order Testudines; family Emydidae; genus Terrapene; species Terrapene triunguis. The sequence continues at coordinate 34,286,114 of NW_020664447.1, forward strand.
GTATGGTGTACCTGGGTGATGTGTTCTTGCCAGTCTTTCCTGCTTCATAAGCAGGGTGATTGTAGAAACTAAACTTGCTATGTTGCTTTCACCTTTATGTCTATGTGGAGTGTGTTTCAGTGGTCTATCCTAGAGATGATGAATCACAGATGGATCACAGTTGGAACTTCTTTTTTTGATAGGAATGAGCATAATCCCTTGACTAAACAAAGTGGAAGAAGGCATTTATTGTTACTTTTGCAGTCTGTGTGTTCAGAAGCTGTACTGAGTCCAACATGACTCTGAAACAATTCATTACTTTTGATGATATGAGGTCAGGTGCTGTCAGTAAAAGCCAAAAATCAGTCTTCTGGCTAGCTCCTTTGTGTTTTCCCTCTTCTTACCAGCATTGCCTTTGTTTTACCTAGGTTGCCATGAGCCAGCTGATCTTCATCTATGTGGTTATTTCTCTGAGGTACTGAGAAATTTGTGTGATAGCACTGGCCCTATTTATTGAATAAGAGAAACAGGGATGGGTGTTTTCAGCAAAGTGGACTCCAGGGAATCTCACAACTTACTTTCTAACTCACAACTTCTCCCAGGGGTCTCTGATACATATATGTGTGTGTATATGTACATGTTTGGATATAAATACTGATAAAGAGAGGAGATAGGGTTGAGCTTTGCTGGATTCCATATGTGATCCTGGGGAAGAGGAGAAATTGCCCAGTGTGACTTTCTGGGATCTGTTTGAGAGGAATAATTGAAACCATCTTACTGCTACATAGTTCACTGGTTCTAGCTCCCCTATACTTGTCTGCAGTACTTTACAATTGGAGAAGATGAAAGTTGTAGAGAGCTTCAGTATGGAAGTTTGTCCTTTGTCAAAGGCCTTAAGGAGACCATCTGTCATTGTCACCAAAGCTTTGTGTATCATGCCCTAATCTGATTGCTGATTGTTAAGAGGGAAGGATGTAGGCAGAGGTTCTGGTGTTCAGCTTTCAGCAATTTTCCCCATAAAGAGATGGCTTGGTCATTGATGAAGTAATTGGGATTGAGTGTTGGGGTTTTTAGGGCTGACCAGAGCAGTATATGCTTCAGCGTCTCTCAATCCATATTGGGCACAATGAGTGCTTCGCTTGGCTATCACCAACCACAAGGGGCAGAGACCATGAAGTCTGTGTGATGTGACCTCTGAGGTCATCTGGGATGATGATCCCTAGCAATTTTGTAGATGGTAAACTAGAGGGACTTGTTTAACTTGTCACTTCTGCAACAGATTGCATTGCCAAGTGGGTCAAGACTGTAATCAAGAAACCTTTGCCTTCCAGTAGGGCAGGGAATTATCAGAGAAGTAGTACAGCCTAGTGGATAGGACACTACACTGGGGCCCAGGAGACCTGGGTTCAATTCTTGGCTTCACAACTGGCCAGTTGGTGAAATGGGGCAAGTCGCTTCCCTCCCTGTATCTCAGTTGCTAATCTGTAAAATGGAGATAATGATACTGACCTCCTTTGTAAAGTTCTTTGTGATCTAAAGGTGAAAAGGGTTATATATAAAAGATGTATTATTATTATTATGACTATTACTATAGATTAATAAATTCAGTGGTGAAAAGGCCTTTGGCCTGCACCAGGGCTGGGTGTGGCTGACTATGCTGAACAGAGCTTGAATGAGTAAATACAATACCTTCTTGAGAACACTAGAGGAAGTTTAAAAAAGGAGTCAAGGAGGAAGGAGGAGAAGAAAAAATGGCGAGAGAGCTGTTGCATTTATGTGAGTTAGTTTAAATAATCCAGTTTAATTCAATGACTGTTTGCTTACCAAAGTCAAAATACAACAGATTGGGATTGGGCCATTGAACCTTACCCCTCTAAATCATTGGTTTATAGCCAGCCTATGCCAACAGGTCCCAGAAGCCAGTGCCACCTGGTGGCTATTTAGTGACTTAAGTGAAATGTTGGTGATCTCAGACCAATATCAACATTGCAAGAACTATCATTACCACAATTCATCCCTTCCGCAGAAGGCCAAATTACTATGGAAAATGAACTCCTCCCTCAACCCTAGAAGTGCCTTCTCCAGAATAGGGTTTGGCAAACAGTGCTAAAGTAATGTGGGGGAAGCTTGCACAGCTACTGCCCATGCTATAATTATTCTCTATATTGCAGATTTTATTTTCTAAGGTTGTCACAGGGCGGCTTTGTGACGTTCCCCTGGTATTATCTGGATTGGTGATCTGCTAGGTCACTCCAATCCTCGACTCTGGGAGCCAGCCTTACCTTGCTCTGCTGTGAGAACCCCCACTCCCGAGCTGTTCACGCACAGTCTCTAGCATGGGAGCTGCTCCCAGCTACGTGAGTGAGCACTTTTGGCCAGCTGCTGCTTGGATTGTGCAACCGAATGACACTAGCCAATATCTCCGGTCCAAGACACAACCCTAAGGAACCTCCGTCTTGCAGTGTCCAGTTATGCCCACTGGACACTGCAAGCTTATATTAGTTCGTCAATTTAACAAAGAAATTGATATGTACCAGGCTTGTTATCCCAAAGGGAGTCTCTGGCACGCTTCAGACCAAATGCACTGCTTTAGGTAGAATAAACAAACAAATTTATTAACTACAAAAGATAGATGTTAAGTGATTATAAGTCAAAGCACAACAAGTCAGATTTGGTCAAATGAAATAAAAGCAAAACACATTCTAAGCTGATCTTAACACTTTCAGTGCCCTTACAAACTTAGATGCTTCTCACCACAGACTGGCTGGTTGCCCTTCAGTCGCTTGGTGATGGCGTCTGGAGATGGAGGTGGAAGTGAGAGAGAGAGCATGGCAAATGTCTCTCCCTTTTATCATGTTCTTTCTTCCCTCTTGGCTTTGCCCCCTCCCTTCAGAGTCAGGTGAGCATTACCTCATTGTAGTCCTAAACTGACCAAGGGAAGGGGGTGACTCCCTGGAGAGTCCGACAGATCCTTTGTTGCTGTCTAGGCCAGTCTCCTTTGTTCCTGTGAGGCTGGGCTGGGTTTGTCCCATACATGCCCTGATGAGGTGTGAACTGCCCCTCTGCTCCTGGAGAGTTTTGCCTGGGCTTGTTTTAAGCCATGAGGACACATTTTTAGCCTCATAACTATATACACAAAATTACAACTTATAACATTACTATAACAACAATGCTCAGTGCATCATGAGCCTTCTGAAGACACCCAACATGACAAACTTTGCATTGGATACCACACAATCATATTATAAGGATGAACATGGGGGTGTAGGGTGTTCCCCCGGGGTACAGAGCGTCACAGGCTTTCACAAACACTAACCTCACTTTAAAAAAAGATTAGGAAAAATGTGATACATAGAGATATATAGATAGGTCTCCCTGTGCATATATATCCTTTCTATTGTCTATATAAACTTATACAACGAGAGAGATTGACAGCAAGTACTATCATCTCAGAGAACGCAGTAGCCCAATAAAAGAAAAGGCTTTTTAATGACACTGGAGCACATTTCTTCAGCTGCATTTACCTATTCCTAAATATTTTGCTTTTTGTTTCGTCCGTGTTTTCCCTATGGAGTGAATAGCTAAATGGCCACTAGTGTGCTCTCTTTGATTTTCAGAGTTTGTGTCACATTGGATAGTCTATAGACAGACAAGGTATTTAACAAATGTACTGTTTAAAAAAACCTGCTTAAACAAGACACTCCACTGCACACACTTCTTCCTCTGGGGAGAGGATAAGAGAACAAACAACACGTAACAAATGTGTAAACAGATTGCTTAGAGCAATACTAGAAGGTGCTTAGATATTACGGGGATGAGCATGCTATAAAATTTTTTATACTGTAAAAGATATTTGCCTCTTACTCAAGCCTACCTACAGCACCCCCCATGGACGGCAGGTGGAGCCCGCCTCTGGGGAGGCTAGCCCCTGGCTCCGCCCCTTCCACCCTAACCCTCCCCACAGCTGGAGCCTCGAGACCCCCTATCCCCCCCCCCCCCCGCCGGTGAAGCCCCAATTCCCCCCTGGCTGTAAAGGTGTGTCCCCCCCCCAGCCACAGGAGTCTTAGGCCGACTGAAGCCCCGAACCTCCCTCCCCTGCCTGGAGGAGCCCGAGGCTGGCCACAACCTTGCCGTGCTTCCCCTCCCCAGACCCAACCCGCCCAGGGGAAAAGCATCTCTAAGAAGACGCTTTTGATATGCTCCATGCCGGTTCTGGGGCGGCTGAGGAGGCAGTATGTTCCTCCTCAGCCACCCCGGAACATGCGTGGGGCATAATAAAGCAAAAACTTCATCACCAAACCCCGCAACCAGGGGTCTGGCAGCCACGGGGAAGGCAGATCCTCCCCTGGCCTATTATACCCGCTGCCCATGGCACCATCTGCTATTCCAGCCCCAGGCTCCCCACACAGCTTTTTCAGTCATAACATGTAACAAGCTCCTCTGAGAAAACTGTAATGTGGTACAAAGGCTTTGAGACTGGGATTCTTGGTATAGTCAGTGGAGCTCATTTCAGTGAAACCTTGTTAAAGAAATAGTTCTGTAACATAGAATATGTTTTCATTCCGTCACTCTGCTATAATACCACATAGAGAAGCCTTAAGAAATGGATCCCTGACAAAGGAATAGAGATGTGACCAGACGAAAACTCTAGGGTCCCAAATGGTAAAATGTAGAAGAACATAAGAATAGCCATACTGGGTCAGACCAAAGATCCATCTAGCCCAGTATCCTGTCTTCCGACAGTGGCCGATGCCCAGTGCCCCAGAGGGAATGAACAGAACAGGTAATGGTCAAGTGATCCATCCCATCGCCCATTCCCAGCTTCTGGCAAACAGAGACTAGGGAAACCATCCATGCCTATCCTGGCTAATAGCCATTGATGGACCTATCCTCCTTGAATTTATCTAGTTCTTTTTTGAACCCTGTTATAGTCTTGGCCTTTACAACGTCCTCCCGCAAAGAGTTCCATACGTTGACTGTGTGTTGTGTGAAGAAATACTTCATTTTGTTTGTTTAAAACCTGCTGCCTGTTAATTTCATTTGGCGACTCCTAGTTCTTGTGTTATGAGGAATAAATAACACTTACTTACTTACTTTACTTTCTCCACACCAGTCATCATATCCACCACCCCCCTTAGTTGTCTCTTTTCCAAGCTGAAAAGTCCCAATCTTATTAATCTCTCCTCATACGGAAGCTGTTCCATACCCCTAATCAACTGTAATACCCCATACTATTCCAGCCCTGGGTCTCTCCTGAAATAACATGGTTAATAATACAATGGAACAACTTTTGAAAAAGAAAGTAGTTAAGGAAATAGATATAAATGGTAATTGGGATAAAATACAACATGGTTTTACAAATGGTAGATTGTGCCAGAGCAACCTGATCTCTTTCCTTGAGAACATAACTTTTTTTTTTTTAAGACCAAGGAAATGCAGTGGATCTAATCTACCTGGATTTCAGTAAGGCATTTGATATAGTTCCACATGGGAAATTATTAATTAAATTGGAGAAGATGGAGATTAATATGAGAATTGAAAGGTGGATAAGGAACTGGTTAAAGGGGAGACGACAATGTGTCATATTGAAAGGTGAACTCTCATGCTTGGGAATAATCTTATTTAACATTTTTATTAATGAACTAACCTAAAAGTGGGGTGAGCTGATAAAATTTGCAAATGACACAAAGTTGGGAGATCTTGCCAATACAGAGGACTGGAATACCATACAAGAATATCTGGACAATCTTGAAAACTGGAGTAATAGAAATGGGACAAAATTTAATAGTGCAAAGAGCAAGGTCATGCACTTAGGAGCTAACGAGAATTTTTGCTATAAACTGGGGATTTATCAGTTGGAAGCAACAGAGGAGGAGAAAGACCTGGGCGTATTGGTTGATCACTGGCAGTTCATAGTCATGCTATGTGATGCAGCCATGAAAAAGGCTAATGCAGTCTTAGGATGCATCAGGCGAGGTATTTCCAGTAGAGATAGGGAAGTGTTAGTGCCATTATGCAAGGCACTGGTGAAACTTCATCTGGAGTACTGTCTGCAGTTCTGGTCTCCCATATTTAAGAAAGATGAATTCAAACTGGAACAGGTATAGAGAAGGGGTACTAGGATGATCAGAAGAATGGAAAACCTACTTTGAAAGAAGACTCAGAGTTTGTCTTGTCTAGCCTAACCAAAAGAAAGCTGAGGGGAGATATGATTGCTCTCCATAAACATAGAGGGATAAATGCCAGGGAGGGAAAGGAGTTATATAAGTTAAGCACCAATGTTGGCACAAAAACAAATGCATATAAACTGGCCATCAATAAGTTTAGGCTTGAAATTAGATGAAGATTTCTAACCATTAGAGGAGTGAAGTTCTGGAACAGCCTTCCAAGGGGAGCAGTGGGGGCAAAAAAGCCTAACTGGCTTCAAGACTGAGCTTGATAAGTTTATGGAGGGGATGGTATGATGAAACTGCCTACAATGTCATGTAGCTGATCTGCAACTACTAGCCACAAATGATCTCCAATGGCTGACCATGGCACACTAGATGGAGAGGGCTCTGAGTTACCACAGAGCATTCTTTCCCAGGTGTCTGGCTGGTGGAACTGGTGAAATGCTCAGGGTCCATCTGATCTCCATATTGGGTTCGGGAAGGAATTCTTCCGCAGGCCATATTGGCAGAGACCCTGTTTTGTTTTGGTTTTTTTGCCTACCTCTGCAGCATGGGGCACAGGTGACTTGCAGGTTTAAACTAGTGTAAATGGTGGATTCTCTGTAACTTTAAGTCTTTAAATCATGGTTTGAAGACTTCAGTAACTCAGCCAGAGGTTATGGGTCTATTACAGGAATGGGTGGGTGAGATTCCGTCACCTGCAATGTGCAGGAAGTAAGACCAGATGATAATGATGGTCCCTTCTGGCCTTAAAGTCTATGAGTCTGTGTTTGGTGGTTTGCACAAATGAGCACTAGAATGAGATCACTATTCTTGTTTTCATTTGGAGTCTAAGTCTGTACATAATTTGGACCTCCAGAAATAATGGCAGAAAGGTGGCAGTACACTACTGCTCTTGCTCATGACGAATATCCCCAGAGCTCAGCAGGTGAGGCTGGTGCAGGGAGATAGAATTTACACCTCTTTGCACCAGCAAGAGTTAATCTGGCTCAGTAGCTTGATTTCTGCTCTCTTTGGCTTCTCACTATATCCTCTCAAAGCAAACGTGTTGTCAAAGTTAAATAATCAGTGTTGGTCTTTTCTGCTTTGTCACAGGTCAAGGGTTAAATAAGAAGGAGTCCAAGTGCTTTCAGCCAGTGGAAAACCCCTGACTTTCCAAATGTTGCAATCCTCATTTCACATGGGCCTTAGTCAGAGTTTAGCACTCTTGTAACTCTTAACTCTGTGTTGATTAATTGTTTGCATACCCTGACTCATTCAAGTCTTGAGGAAATAGTTTCAGATTCTGGCTGCATCACACTATAGATCAGGCTGGTTAGATAATAAATAGGCTTATTGTTGGTGTATAGAGAAATGGAATGTATTGCCAAAAGTGTCTAGGCATGCTGTGCAGAGATGCTAGTGGGCTCTTGCCAGAGGCTGCTGCGGATCAGTCGTATTCAAAACAGGATGTTAATTGAAAAGCTTTTTCATATGTATTATGAAATGTTAGTTTATTTTGAAAGTACTCAGGTCCTTTAAGATGTATTCATTAAAGAGTTACTCCATTTACTTTATTTTTATGACTTTGTTACAAGTAAGGTGTATAATGTACTAAATATGCAACCATGCCACCTCAGGCTATGATTTTTCTCACAATTCTCACAGGCTAAACAAGGTTGGGCCTGGTCAATAAATGGATAGGAGACCGCCAAGGAAACAGGAACTGGTGTTGGCAGGTAGGTAGGTGACTTAGGACTGACTCAGAGAGAAGGTTTCCAATATCCCTGCATAAAGGGGCCCTGTAGTGCCGGAAGTGCCATCTGTCTGATGAGATGCAAAACAATGGTCGTCTTGTATGCTCATTGAAAAGTCTCTTGGATTTTGCACAAGATTTCAGTGTCTTGGGCAAATTCCAATTTAGTACCTGCATTCCACCTTCCTAAAATACCCCCTGCAGTTTAATTTTGCGAGGGTATTCTTCACTTCCTCTTCAAAACTGTAGTGACGGGTTGCTGTTTACTGTTAAATAGCTGTCATATTCAACTACAGAGGTGGCTGCAATTCACAGGTGGATAAAGTAGTTCCTTTACTATGTATAGTTTGTAAAGCATACTGCAGTCTGTCTGTATGAAAGAAGCTATACAATAAATGTAAGATACTACTATTACTATATAATTTTAAAATCTGAGTCAAATTACCTCTTCTGCTTTTCCATTAAGCTCTTTTGCTTTATGTGCAAATGCTGTTGCATTCCTACGGTGAATAAGGCATTGTATCAGAGTTCCTGTGAAAAGAAGCCTGTCCTGGACATATGAGCTAATAGCTATGCTCTATCACAGCCAAACCACCAAAAATATAAAACCCTGGAAAGACAGTCTAGGCCTTTTCTCTGGTGTGGATGTGTTACAGAATATCTCACAGGGTTTTGAAATTGTAGAGCAGCAGTTCTCAAACTTTTGTACCGGTGACCCCTTTCACATAGCAAGCCTCAGAGTGCGACCCCCCTAATAAATTAAAAACACTTTTTTATTTATTTAACACCATTATAAATGCTGGAGGCAAAGCAGGGTTTGGGGTGGAGGCTGTCAGCTCGCGACCCCCCATTTAATAACCTCATGACCCCCTGAGGGGCCCCGACCCCCAGTTTGAGAACCCCTGTTATAGAGGGTTCTTAATTAAGTGATCTCTTGAAGTATTGGATTTCTGTTTTTCCTTCAGTCTCACTTCTAGTAGCAGACTAAGCTGAAGTAAGTGTTCTCCAGAGGTGCCTTCATGCCTGTCCCATAGAGAGCTAGCATATGGGGCTCATGTCACTAGCACATTCAAGACAATGAATATTTGAAATCGCTAGGCTAATTCAGTCATGGCATAAATCTGCTAATTTCAGTGGATTGGCCTCTACTTACATGAGGTCTGAATTTGGTCTTGTCTTCTTTTCAAAGGTAAAGTGAACTTCCCCCTGTGGTTTAAAAACACCAGTTTGATTGGTCCAGGGTCAGAGAACAAATTAATCAAATCACAGGGTGAGACCTGCCCAGAGATTCATTGGTAATCCACTGTTAATTCTACCAATAAATAAAGCAGCATTTCAGAGTAATAGAGTCCAATTATCTCTCTTGTTGACAGCAGCAAGGATTATATAGCTGGGTAGTGGAAGAAAATAGCACTCTTCTGCATTGTCACATGATATAACAAAATATGGGATATAGCTGTGCTGAAAAACGACACCATCAAGTTCGAATCCAAGGTAGATAAAAATGAATGGCATTTGGTTTCCATTTATTGAATTTTCAGTCAAGAAACATTCATGTACTGTAAAAACTAAAACATCTGCATGATTACTTTGAGTAATAACTACAAATATTTATGCAGTGAAGGAAAAGAAAATTCAGGAGTGAAAAAAGATACTGGGCTTGTACATGAGGACATTCCATTAAAACTTCTGAAGAGTAGACAGGCCTTCATTAAATTCAAGACTATTACAATGCATTCTTCTATGAAATTAAGCTTTTTATAAATGCATGAAAATAATGTTTTACTAGTTGTTAATGTTAAGGAAGGATTGTCTTGTTAAGGTATTGCACTGGAACTGAGGAGATCTGGGTTAGAGCCCATTCTGCTACAGGCATCCTTGGTGACCTTGGGCAAGATGCCGCAATTCCCTATCTGTAAAAACAAGAACAGTAATGCTTTCCCAACTCACTGAAGTGCGGAATTAATTATTTTGAGGCTCTTTGATACTGTGGTTATGGGGGCTCATATAAATACCTAGATACCTAGCTACAATATTATTGTCCATAATATAGAAACTGTTGGTATCATTTCAAAATCTGAAATTAAAAGCTCTAATCAAAAATACAAATTTGGGCATCAGACTCAGTCATGAGTCCAATCTGCTGGAAGAAAAGGAAACAAAAGACAATAAAAATTGTAAATCCAGCCAGTAAATCCATCACTGTACCAGAGATATTGCTGAAAACACTGCCAGTCACATTACATATTGAAGAGTTGGCTGGGTTCTCCTCTGGCATTCTCTTCCATAGATTTCCTAGAATACATCCTGGAGAAATTCTGTAGGTGGGATACAAAGGTGCTGTCTTGATAATTAATCTATGCCTGACTAAAACAAAAATACCCTCCTCCAAGCCCTCAATCGTAGGAGTGTGAAGCTGCTGAAAATGTGTCACTTGGAGAAGGCAATGTTAGTTTGTCTAATGTATACTAGGCAGTTGGAAATCAAAGGCCTAAAGGACCCGAATGAGGGAGTGTATGTTTATTGTAGATGGCAATGGATAGTCGCCAAAACTAACAAGGTATAGCCTTCAGTGGAGCTGTAAATGAGGGATAGACAGAATATGTCAGTTTAATACAAAGAGCAGTTAACCATACTACCTTGTGCTGTGATCCCCGTAAGTCTCACAAGCTAAGCAACATTAGTCCAGGGTAGAATTTGAACAGGAGGCCACCCATGACTGTAATGGCCCAATAATGTAGGGAAACCTCTGATAGGACATTATGGGGAGAGGAGTTCCTAGCTCACTGAAGGCATTCTTCTCTCTGAGGAAATACTCTCCCACTGCCTATATGTGGAGATAAGGCCTTTTTTCCTCCTAGAAGTACTGAGTTTTGGATGAGATGTAAAATGGGAATCCTGACCACTTGTGATAATTAAGAATCCCATGAAACTTTTCCGCATGAGTTTTGGATCTCTAATACATCTAACTATGGCCTGGCTCTCTAATTTCCCTCTGCAGTTTCAGTTGGATGGCATATTCTTTTTCACTGCTTTTCCTACACAGTTGCGATGTTACTGTTAGCTGTCCTCTTCCATTCCAAAGACAGACATTCAGCAGTGGTGAAGTGATACTTGTGCATAGTTTACATTTGTAAAGCGCCATGAGGTCCTTTGGTGTGAATGGTGCCATGGAGCACAAATGAAAGATCTAAGTTTGTTATTATTAGATCTCTAAATAGGCATAGTGAGAACATGATTTATTTAATTCATTTTTGGGGGGGTAAGGAGAGGGATTCTTCTAATTTCCTCTTCATTTCTTCCTTTATTTGTCAGAGTGGTCTCTAAAGGCATTTCTCAGCCTCTCTTCTCTCCTACCCTGTGAATTCCAGCTCCTGCTGGACTCCTCACATATCTAAGTGCTGCACTGCTACCACTAGCCAGCTGGGCTGGCCCATGAACTAATTGAATTAATATATTGTGTATAGGACGTAAATAAGAGAGAAGAGGATTTCTCCTTTAAAGGGACAAATCCTGTCCTAGCGAGTGCTGTAAGGGAGAGTGGAGATGCTGTTAGATACATGCTCTGCAGTAGGAATCCTTACACTTTCCAGGCCACCAGGTTACATGATGGAGTCACCTTTATGTTGCTCTGCTGAAAATGAGCAGTGTGTTCTCTTGGCTAATGTGGACTGATGATGGCGACTTACACCAGAGGTTGCTGGGGATTGAATACTCTCCTGCCCAACTGGTAGACTGTACCCTTTTGTAATTTGCCAGTTATAAAGGGACTTGTCAGTCATGATAAATCCTTAGTTATGTTGCTAGTAACACCTGAGATTCTTATAATTGAAAGGATTTAAAAAATGTAGTTTAACTTTCCCTATTAATGCAGTTTCTCTACATTTACACTTCATCAGCTGGGACAGTTTCACTTTTTAAAAAATCAGGCTACTGTCTTTCACAGCATCATCTGGCAGTGTTTGGATTCACAACCTCACAGGGGAATAATTTTCCCTAAAGAACTGTTTTCTGTGAGATAATTTGAGCATAATCCTGAAAATATTTGTCATTATTATTATGTTTGTATTTTTCTAAATGTTGATCTTTATTGTTGCTGACCTTGGCAGTGGATCTCTTTAAAATTATAGGTGGAAAGGGAAGTAGGAAGGGAAAAGGAGTGTATCATATAGATTACTGTGGTGTTTATGGCTTTGTCTCTGATAATAGTGAGTGATTGTTATTTTTTACAGACAGTGTGAAATAACTGTATTTTATATTGGCATCTATAGAAAAATTGAATTGGTTTTTTATTAGGGTTATTGTTTTAAAGTTGCAAAGACTTGCATTAAAATTTCTAATGTATCCATAAGAACAAACAGTAGGTGGCAGAATAACTGCATCCAAAGATCAGTTCCTTAGCTTAGCCCACCTTTTCCTATGTGAATTTACACATTAGAGAAAAACAGATGTACCCATGTGAGATTTGACCAATTGGTACCCCCAGATAATTCTTTTAACAGAGAATGCACTGAGGGAATTCCAAAACAGATGCTGCAAGATTTTCTTTACTTATCTTTTTTAAGATTCTCTGCTCCTTGATTCTGTGCAACAGCTAGGTACTTTATTTTCTAGAATGTTTTCAAAGAGAGCTCATACCTGTGGTTTACTGCTGCAGAACACACATTTGTTAGCAACATACTTAACTTAGAATAAATGCTATTTTAGAAGGCTTGTGTGTCTATGTAAATACACACACAATCCTTTTCTTTTTAAAAAAAAAAAAAAACAGTATGTAATTATGTTACCAACAAATGCATATTCTGCACCAGTAAGCCACAGACTAATACTGCTGTCAGTTTTATAAAGATATGAACGATCATTGAAAACATTCTAGTAAATAAAGACCACAATTTTTTGACAATCGAAGAGTAAAGAATCTAAATAAGCTATTTTGGGGGAGGGGTGGCGGAGTGTGACAGCCATGAGACAAATAAGATTTATCATGCACTTCATACCAACCCTTCTACACTGTGCCCACTAATCCATCTCCCCGGGACAACTTCTCACGTTCCAAAACTCTGAGCAGCATCAAAGAGTGCCATTTAAAATAAATAAAAGTCTACTAGCTGACTGTTTCCTTCCCCTCTCCAGCCAAAAATTACATTGCTTTAAGGTGTACAATAGGCCTTGATCAATCCTGCAGCAGTGACTAGTCTCTGAAATCTTCAGATCCATCAGGGCTAGAAACAGAGGGCCTGATTCTCATCTATACTAAGGCCCCTTTACACCATGCTAGCATGAGGGTAACTTTAAGGCCATTTTACACTGCTAGAGACATGAGAGTTAGGCCTAGGATCATTGTGCCATTGGGAAGGGGAGATTCTCAGCACTTGCTTCTAGCCCTGCTTGATGCCTTCATATCGGACCCTAATCTCTTGGATTTTGTGTTATTTAGAAAAACTAACGGAGGTAACTTTTAGAGCTTTCTAACATTTTTAGGCATATTTTTCTTCCTTTGCTGCCTACACAGTTGGACTCATGAGAGCTTAGCTTTAGAAGTGGAGGGATATGAAAAATAGTACTAAGGATGTTTTCAGATTATCTAAAATATTTCTAAACTAATTTTTCTGTAAAAAAAAAAAAAAAAAAAACCATTCCATATACAAACTACATGAGGGTGTGATGGGGTCGAAAGGTTTCATCAGCACTGGTTTGGGATGCTAGCATCACATGTGAGTAACTGCACCACACATGAGTAATACAGCCATTCCAAACTCAAATTGATAAAACCTTTATAACATCAAGTATTCATATATTTATATGCACACATGGAGTAAAACTTTACATAATGCAACAAATAGTATGAAAAGCAATGATATATTGGTATCGGGCTGTGACATTGTATCTGGATCTGAAGAGGAAGTAGGTAGTAGTTTTGCCTTCATTGCTCTACTGAATTCCAACACGGTGGTTGCTGTGACATCCTCTGACTGACTCCTTTGTGTTGAATGCTATATGACAAGATGGTCATCTGCTGTTCTGTTCTAAACTAAGCCTAAGAGTAGTAGTACAGTATATGACCCTGCTATGCACACAAATATGAGAAACCAAAAATATTGTATGCTGTAAAACTAGGCCACAGATGAGTGCAGAGGAAGGGGAAAAAGCAGTGCTATAAACAGCAACACTATGTGAACAAAAACTACACTAATTGAATGAAACAATGGGGGGAATTTGGGGTATCATCAGACACATGAAAATGATGTGGTGGGCCAGGAAATTTAAAGTGAGTCTTTTAATGCTCCTCAAAATGAAATACACTAAAAAAAATCCAGAGGTGAAATATCCTAGAGAGAGCTCTTTTATTAGTATTATGCTGCTACTAGGAATTGCCATATAAGATTAGACTCTAGAGGGTTATCTAGTCCAGTTTGGATTTTTACCTGCTGCTCCACATTGAGCAGGGGTCTTCATTGAACTGTCCACGGTTAGGCCCAGGTCTTGAATTGACCTCTCACAGTTAATTTACAACCTAGCAGTTTGTGTGAATAGTTCAAATTATTCTTTCCATCTGTCTACACTGAATTTCATCTGCCGCTGTTGCCCATTCATCTAGCTATGCTAGGACCCACTGACTTTCATCAGAATTCACTCTGGCCTTGACTATGATAAATAATTTTGTGTCATCTGCAAATTTTGCCACCACGATGTTCAACCTATTTCTCAGATTGTTAATAAATAGGCAATTTGGGTGAAAGTGATCATGATAGGGTAGCGTTCATGATTCTAAGGAAAGTAAGGAGTGAGAGCAGCAGAATAAGGACATTGGACTTCAAAAAAGGCTCAGTTTGCCTTTGCAGAAAAGGAACACTCATTGGTGAGTGTTTCAACCAATTTCATTCGTACTGAGTAAGACTGGCTAGTCTGCATTATCATTATGATCTCTACTGCTTTTTCTTTCTTTTTTTAGGTGCAGCATTGCTACCCTCCAGTTCTCCAGCACAGTAATTGATTTTTATGAACAAGTGCATAATTTTTTTAGCTGTTTAACCATTTGACATAAGTTTTGTAAGTGTTCTTGGTGTATGCTGTCCAGTCCTGGTAGCTTGTTGCTCCTTCACATATCCATTTGGTCTAGCATCTTTCCCTTCAATGCACTAGTTGTTGGTATTGTGTCATCTTTGTTACCCAAAAAGAGTAGGTCCAGGTCAGGTATTTCCCCAGCATTCTCCATAGTGAAGACTGATGCAAAGGAATCAGTTAGTTTCTCCTTATGGTCCTTATCCTCCTTAATTGCTACTTTTTCTCCCTTGTGATCCAGTAGACTCACTGAGGATTCTCACTCAGGCTTCTTCCGTTTGATGCATTTTAATAATTTCTTGTTTGTTTTTATGCCTTTGGCTATTTGCTCTTCAAGTTCCATCATAGCTTTCCAAATTTCCTTCTTACATATTGACTGCTGAAGTTTATTCTCCTTTCCATTGACAACACTACTTTTGGATTTCAATTTTCTGAAAATTATTTGTCTAGCTCAAATAACCTCTTGAAGTTTGCCATTTAGCTCTATTGGCTTACCTCTTGCCTTGCTGTTTCTTTTTATGTTCAGGGGCATGCATGCCATCTGAGACTGTTACAGTATGCTTTTAGGTAGCCTCTATGTCAAAACTACAGGTTTGGGGTTTGTTAGTTTTTTACTTTTGATTTTAGAGCCTTTCACTAGCTTTCTCTCTCTCTCTCTCTCT
>NW_020664447.1:34301731-34410414 GCF_002925995.2 Terrapene triunguis
TTTTTTTGAAATTCCTCTTTCTAAAGTTTAATGCAACTAAGCTAGTTTTTGATGTTTTCCCTCCCCTGATGATGTGGAATTGTGGTCACTTATCTAGTGGCACAACTATAGTGACTCAACTTCTCTGAGTTTCTTAGGAGTTTCTTAGGAAGAACCTCTTGTGCTCTAGCTATTCCAGAAAGGCAATCATTTTTTAAGATCTTGAGAAATTGCATCTCGAAACCTTGTCCTGTTTGACATTTGACCAGCTTATGTATGGGAAGATGAGAAGTCACTCATAATTACTATCGTGTTAGACTTACTTGCCTCTTTGATCTTCCTCAACATTGTGCACTCAACATCCTTTTCCTGAGCTGCAGACCAGTAGTATATTTGTATTCTAATTACTTGGATTTATGTTAATGAAGATTCCACTGTGATATCTTCCGCTTACACCCTGTATATCAATAGATTATATGGAATCATTTAGGTATAATGCTACTCTACTACCTCTGAGACCTTCACTGTCCTTCCTTTATAGTTTATAGCCAGGCATTGTCATATGATATTGACTTTTGTTATTTTATTATTTCTCAGTAATGTCTATTATATAAACGTCTATTCTGTTGCCAAGTGTTCTAGTTTGATAATTTGTTGCTTTTGAGCTTTTCACATTGGTTTACAGACATTTATAATATTTATTTTTGACAATATGCCTATTTTAATTTAACTGCTTATCTCATACCCTCTTAATTATCAGAAATAATTTCTGTGGTCTCCACATGTCCCCATTACATTTCAGCTGTTATTTTATTTTATACATTATTTGCAATCCAGGAGGGCTCTACGTATGTTAGGTGCAATCTACGCATACAGGAAGATTCAATCTCTGCCCACAGTATTTTGTTTTCTAATAGTCCCTTCACTATTGCAGGTATTAAGTAAAACTGTGTGAATACTGCCCAAAATTTACTATTAACATCCATTTGAATTTCTAAGAAAACTCATGCTGGCCCTGATTCAGGAAAGCACTTAAGCCCATTGAAGTCAATTGATCTTAAGCAAATGCTTAAAATTAAGCATGTGCATACTTTCCAGAATAGAGGTACTTTCCTGAATCAGAGTCTTTGGCTGTGTTTGCATCCCTTTTGATGTTTGCTTTTTAGAGATATTTATAAACCTTACAGGTCAAACGTGCTTGACAATGTCCATTGTACCAGGTCAAAGTCTTAGAACAGTCCGTTGTTAGATACTTTCTTTGATCTATCCTGGTGCTTGTGGAAAAGAATGTGGCTTCCTTTTCATTTCTGAAGTCTGAGGTGAAAAATTTTATATGAGGTGATTTTTCTGGAGGAGGGAGGCCCTGGTTTGGTCTTTGCTTTGAATGTTATATAAATAATTTATTAACTTGTCAATCCAAATCGATTTTAAAGATTCGTTTCCCAGTCTTGGTTGCATGCCCTGAAAGTAGATGCAGTCAGACGAATTACTGAAAAGAAGAAAATATACACATTTATGGAGTAAAGTGATATATAGAAGAAAGAAATGCCTTGTTTCATTTCCCCCATTGGTTACCTTGCAGTTGTATCATTCTTTAGGTCTGCACAAAATCTTGGGGGGGTAAATCTAGAGAGCGACAGATCTGAATTTCATGGCTCAGGCCTATCTCTACTCAGCAATATCTAGAGTTATCACAGTGGCCCAAATTCTCAAAGTACAATGGATTCCTGAGCCCCTCTGAGCATGTTATTTACCTGGATTTGGTTTCAGGAACATTCGTGCCAGGAATGAAAATGGCAGGTAGAAAGGTAACCTTAATAGAGCTAGTTGTTAGTTTTACTGTAAACTTGCACAATAACATCTTCTGGAGACCCAGAGAAGCAAAGGAGGTTCTGTGTGTGAGTAAACAAGTCAAAGGCTTTTTTCGTCACACTCCCTCCCATTCTGCTTAGACATCACAACTCTTTGAAGACATTAAAGACAGAGTTGAAAGACATTGATTGGGACTATCTCCTTCTTTTCCATGTGAGACGTAACAAAGAATTGCTAAATCCAAGTATTCAAAAATCATGATGCAGGCCCCCAAAAGTCACGAGACTCTCTTAAAGATGAGATTTTATTTAAATAAATACATTTGGAGGTATTTTATTTGCCTTCCAGTTAGAGTCTCGAGAGTTCACATTTTCCTGCTCTTCTCTGCCACCAGGAGAACTAGAGACTTTTTTTTTTTTTTTTTAAAGGAAAGCTGAGATTCTCACATAATCAAATGAGTTTAGGAGCTGGGCTTCAAGAAAACCACCAGATATCACGAGATTCACTATAAAATCATTCAACTTGACAGCACTGCACCATACCACTTAAATGTAGATAAAGTTAGCCTGCTGCAATTAGGCCTGTTTGCACTACAAATTCAACAGTATTGGGGGCTTAGTTACAATACACTTCCATTTTGGAGCCCTTTCCCTTATGTAACTGATTCCTCAATTAGAATTAGACTGCAACCCTGTTATGTCAGGTGAAAAAAGCACACACACTCCTCCCCCCCAAAGCACCATGGATCCTAAATTGAAACAGCTGACACCACTATTAGCTAAGATTTAGAGACAGCATACAAACAGCCATGGCTGAGCCTAAACCTTTTTCCTAGTTGTCTTACAAGAGTGACAAGAAATACAAAGAGTATAATAATATACGTCAACACTGTAACCACACAAAGACTGCATAGCCATTCAAAAATGATAAAAAGGTTTGTATCCTTGCGTAGTAGAGGAAGGACAGTTGCAATTAAAAATGCTCTGTCTGAAGGACTCCTTGTAAACATGGTTCTGGACATGTTTTGATATGATTATCAAAACACACACAAAATAAATGTGGTGAACCTGATGAAAACATGATGGTAATACTAGCCCATCTTTCATCAGAAGTTCTCAAGGTAGGAATTATTATATCTGCCTTACAGACTGGGAAACTGAGGCACAGGGATGTTAGATTACCTCCCTCACATTACAAGACACCACTTTCTAGGGCACCCCCAGCAGTGGCAATGGAGAAGCAGTAAACCCAGGGAATAGAAGACTGTATCCCGGTTACACTGAAGAATGAAGTTGGGGATGAACTGCCTGCTTCACAGATTATGTTTATGAGGAATTTGTGGGGAGTTGAAGGATTTATCAGCTGAACCCGCAAGATGCCAGATGTAGTGGGAGGAAAGAGATACTGGTTGTCCCCGAAAGACATCAAAGGTGGGGGAAGGTTGCAAGTTACCCCAAAGGACACAAAAGGGTACGGCATGTCAAAGATTGTTTGGAGGAAGAAGGGTTATGTCTATTTTGTTCCAAAACTATCTGATATATAGTCTCAACCCAAAACCAGGCAAAACTTTGCTTTTGGCTGAGTTTTCCAGCTTCATGTAATGAACTCTTAGAGAAATCCAGAGGGCGCAAAGCAACACAGACTAAAACTAAGGAAAAGTTCGCCAGGTGTCCTCTGAACTGAAACATCTGAGCTTTGCACTATACTAGCCCCAATTCCCTGTCCCCAGCTCTCTCCTTACATGGGAAAGGGACAGTTAAACAACACCCCTTCCCCAAGTGGGGAAGAAGTTGTTGTCTCCTAGCTGACAGCTCTGGATTCAAATGAAGAGAGCTTATAGAGGAAAACATCCCAATTCAGGCTGACCTAAGTTGTTCTGGCTGCCTGAATAGCACAGTCAGACTTGAGACTTTATGTGGCTGTGCTGGAAGAAAAGGGCTGCTAGAAAAGAATGCATTCCTTTCCCAAAATGATCTGCGGAACAGGAAATAGGACTAATACAGTATCATCGTATTTGAGCTTTTCAAAAATTGACATGTCAAATAATGTTTTTACAGGAAGAAATACAAATAAAAAGATGCCTTAGGTAGACGGTTGCCTTGTGTTCTGTTCTTACTCAGTTTATAAGTCATTCAGAACTGATGGTATCTTATGGGGGATTTTTTAGTCCAGTAAATTTTCTGGAACAATCCTCTGTCACAAACCATGTGACAATGCTCCATGTTAAACTTATCCTCATGTCAGCAGTCGCAAGCTGGCAAGAACTAATGGAGCTGTATACATTTCTTTGGTACTCCTCATTAAAATGTTTTGGTTATGGATTAACTTTTCTTTGCCCATTGTTTATAATTACAGGCTAACGGGAATGTTGAGAGACAATTAACATAATCTGGCTAATGTACAAGGCATTAATGTTCTAGAAATACCTTGTACATACCAGCTGAAAATACAGCACCATTAATACAATCCATGTAATTTTCAGCTTATAACATCAATAAAATCACATTTTAGGGATTGTGTACAGCATGCAATTCTTTGACTTAGGAGAGGTTTGTAACAGCAGTGTTTGTTTTATTCTGTCTGATAAGGAATAACAAGACAGTCCTCTCTAGTGTACTGTGACAATGGGGGTATAGGGACATGCTATTACTCAGCACTTGCTTACCACATAGGAGTGTTGTAAAGTAAGCATTAGCCCTATTTTACAGATACACAGACTGAGGCACTGAGAGACTAAGTACCAAGATCTCAGAGGGAGTCAATGGCATAATTTGAACTCCCGAGTTTTTGGCTTCCATTTCTGTGCTCAGACCTGTAAGAGTTTGATTAGTGGGGGAGCATGTACTGTAAATTATACAACAGTGTTTAAGCAGAGGCACTTGCAAAAGAGACAGTGAAACTGAACAGATTCATTCAGGTAGTCAAAGTGCCCTCAGTTTCTTTTTCAGACAAAGGAAACAATTAAGGCACATTCAATTACATGTATGATATTTCTTGGGAATATATGACTAGTTGGGAGGAGGAGGATGCCCTGAGGAGCAGCCAAGGGACCCACAGATTGTCATTAATTATCCAGAAATTATGTACACTTCAGATATCATCACTAATTGTTTCATCTGCCTCAGATTGGAAACTGCAGCTGTTCTAAGATGATAGAACAGTTACCTAGTTTCACTTAGCCTACCTAGCCTTCAATAAAACACAGTTTAACTTAAAAATTCCTCAGTCAAATATAATGGATACATTTAGAAGACAATGCCAAGCAGGACTGTTTTCATCTCTCTCATGCAGTGGAAGAACTCTACAGTTTCAAATCTTTACTAAATGAGAGCCAAACTTCCTGCAAGTTCAAGGACATTTAGATCATTGGTTTGGGCCCAGATCTATTCTTGGTGCTTTTTTTCTCAGTAGCTTTCAGCTTACCATACTTTGAAATCCTTCATAATCCTGTTGGTGACTGTTACACAGTCATTCATAGACCTCTGTGGTGGCCTCATGCCATGCTATTTTACTGCCCATAACAGGCACACTTTCATCAAGTTTAACAGATTGGTACTTTTGGGAGAAATGGCTTCTTGCAGAGAACAAATCTTTTATTTATTGCCACGTTACTCACAGTGTAAGGAGGACAGTAAGTCTCTGGAACTCCATGCACTTTCTGTGGCTCCAGCAATAGGGCCTGATGACCCATCTTGTCCTAGAAGTGCTGTATTAATTGAACAGAGGTCTGCTCATTCTGCTGTTCCCATTTATGTTTGGCACCAGTCGTCCTGAACAGCAGAACATATTTTCTGAAACAACCAGATTGTAGTAGGGATTTGTAAATGGGTGCTAACATACTTCCCTGCATCTCCTATCTTTGGCTGCCATGGTCTCTCAGAATTGTAAGTTCAGTCTTTACAAGATATAACAGCTGGTCTCTTTACAGGTATGACATGTTCATGTTTCCAGGTGATCAGGCTCCACTGGCTTCCTGTCCATTTAACAGTCCAGTGCAAAATCTCCCTCCTAGCTTTCAGGATCCTCCTTAAACTAGGCCCCCCAGTTTCCTCAATTTCTACATCAATATTCCCTACGCTTCTCAAAATACTTATAAAGAGGCCCCAAGCCACAGAGTTTAGATCTCAATTCAAACATCCAAACTTTGGGAAAGTTCTCTTCTGACATTTTGGTTCAACCTATTAAAGAGGTCAGCCAAAGTTCACATCTGAATCTGAGCTTCCCCCAGCCTTCCAGGGTGTTTTGGTCTGGTGTTGTGATTTGGGCTCGTCTCTCTGAAATACCAGATTTTTTTCCCTCTCTCTCTGCAATGGGATGTGGTCTTCTCCCACACTGCCCCACCATCTGCAACTGATTCCTTAACTAGCCTGATAGCTATAAAACTGGTGTGAGGTCAAAATCAGGCCCATTTTAGTCTTCAGGACCCTGGAAGATAGGTAACTATTGTTTGCATTTTACAAGTAATAGATACGACTTTCACAGGGTCACACAATAAATCAGTGACAGAGCTGAGACTAGAAACCAGGAATCGTGCCTCTCTGCCCTGCTCTTAGTTATAGGCCACACTCACTTCTAGCTATTATGCCTCACACTGGTTGTTGTTATTTCATAACTTTCACCACCCTGGAACTCCCAAAGTCCTCCTTGCCTTGCAAAACAGTTGACGCTTCTCTGAAACACCCTCCACAAGAGAACCACAGAAGGAATTCACCACGCCAGAACCACAAGCTAAAACTTACATTAAAAAAAACCCTAATATTATTTTAATAAGGAACTAACATTTCACAGCCATATGCACATCCTAGAGCAGAGAGGTACAAAGCCAAAGGCAAATTTTCTCCATTTTCCCTTCCCAACCCCAGTACATGCAGTAGTGGTACTGAGTCTGTTGCACATCTCAAGGAGTGGGGAAAGATGTTAAGAACTTCCATCTACAGTACTTAAAGGCATGCAGCTACACTCACAGAACATACAGTACTGGGATACTATTGCTTAAATTACAAAAAAACACCTCCACATCAACCGTGTTGAGGGGATTACAACAGTAATTTTTCCTTGTACAGGACTTTTCACCCAAAGATTTCAAAGTACTTTGAAAACATCAACTGTTAAGTCGCACAATACTCCTGTGTGGTAGGTATTATCCCTGCTTGGGAAACTGAGGCACAAAATTTAAGTGACTAGCTTATGGTGCTACAGCTGCTCAAGGTCAGAACTAGAATTAGAACCAGGAGTTCTGACTCCAAGACTGCTCCTATCACTACTAGATTATGGCTTCAGGTGAAGACTCAGGAGTAGGAGAAAATGAACTCTTAGCCAAAGATTATCTTTCCTTGCAAATGTCTTTAGGAATAAAGAATGAAAGCAGAGAGAGACAAGCAATGGATCAAACATTTCCTTGGTTAACTCCCTTTAAATCCATGGAGTAAGAGCTAGGATTAACCTGGCTCATTATGAAATATAAAATTAGTAATTTTAAAAAAGAATATCAAAATGTTTTCCCCAGCACATCAGCTATTCTGTTTATCCTGGCCTAAATTCTGTAGTAAGATACATATCAAATGTTCTGCTAGATAGGTGTGTTAAAGATAAAATAGCAAACTTCCCTCTCTATTTCCTTGTGCTTATAAATTTACATACACAGTTACTATGCAGGTCAGGTTTGTTCAAAATGTGGCAATGTTTGCAGGCAAAAAGTAAAACAAACTACAGTCAGTTGGTTGTCCTTAATAATCCTGGGGAGTAGCCAATGGCTAAGGGGATTTTTCAGTGTTGTTAATTCCAACAAACAGTTTTCTAGTTGATTCTTGTTTTGATGATCTCAGGAAAACAGACGGCATAGCTTGAAGCATATATTGCAATTGCCATTATGCCTGCAGAAATTGCAATGCTTATATCACACAAGGCATTTTGCAAAATTAGCACATAGCTAAACATTTGATGTGAATGTAGTTTTCATGATAAACGTTAGCTAGACTCAGTGTAGGCAGGCAGCTGCTGTTCAGGCTGTTACACACACTGCTCTGCTAATGCACCCCACTAAACTCTCAACACTCCCTTTATTCCAGTGCTGATGACTTGTATCTGTCTGCCCGTACATCTCAGTCCTGACCTGCATCTCCCCCTTACTGTTCCAGTGCTGGGTTCCTACACATCTCTGCCAATATGCCTCAATCCTGACCTGTGGCAGCCTATTCTGTCCCACTGCTGAGTGCCCACACATCTTTGTCAATACACTACATTCCTCCTGGCAGATAGCACAACTTGCTGTTCCAGTCATGGGAGCTATATGAAGGTCCACCAGTGCACTTCAATACTCCTGATTTACAGCATAATTTACTTTTCTACTCCTGCACTCCCACAAAACTTAACCAATGGACCTCAGTGGTAACATACAGCATCTCTTGCTAGTCCAGTGCTGGGCCTATCCTGAGCGGAGACTGCAAATTGAATTTGTGAGGATTTTGTGAGGAAGACTTTGGAGTAAGCAAATGAAGTGGAGGCCAATGAAAAAGCACTATCCTGTCAAATTTGCAGCAAACAAAAGAAATTGTATAATACGCTGCTAGCAGCCTTGAGCTTTCAATCCTGCAACTCTGCAAAAGCCTAGTTTATTAACAAGGAAATGCCAGACGTTTTTTACTGCTGCCATTATACATACTTAGTAAGATATGCAGCCAGAGTGTCAATAGGTGATGTTCTGCTCCGATGTTTACCCTGTGCAACCCCATTAGAGTCAGAGCAGAACTTGGCCCTATAAATTTAATTCCCAATGAGCATTCTCTTTGGAATTCTGAAATATCCTACATCTAGGACCATCACAAAATGTTACCCTAAAGGATAGCATCCCTAACACTGCAGCAACATAGTTATTTTACCAGAGCTCATGACCCCAAACTTGCTGTAGTTTCAGTGACTTAAAAAAAAAAAAGACAGAAAAATAAATGCAAGTATGTATTCAGAGAGGTATGTGTTGTACTGAATAAAGGTGATAAGGTTTATGTTCTTTTCAGTCATTATACATTAGTTCTTAATATGTCAGTTGAACAGACTAATCATTCCTGTAGACCCCTCTCCTGGAAGTCAGTGGAGTGACTCCCATTAACTTCAGAGGAATTTGAATCAAGTTCTTTGTATATATTTCACTGTTAGCAACCTTTCATTGAATTTAACATAGTCCAGTGAAATGTTGGCTCAAACAGCCCTGCAGCATGCAGTCCTCTGGGTATCTTCCAGGTGCAGTACAGGCAGTGGCCATGCAAGCTTCACCCACACTGCCCTTCATCCATATATTACTGCAGTGACTGTAGGGGTCACCTCTAGGGGTGAGAAGGTAGCTAGTGCACATCTTTTTTTTATGGTTCTGAACTGTTTCTCAGACAATCTCAAATGCTATTTTTATTTTATTATGAAAGAGGAAAACCAAAAGTGTCATGCTGCATTCTCAGCACAAAAATGACACTCTGCATTTTTCTAAGTTCACTTTCCATCCTTAGCTCTAAGTTTCAGAGGTCTGGGGTAATTTACATTTCCGGAGTAAGGACTAGCTGTCTGCTAGGCGAGTTAATAAATAGAAGGTTGTCATTTTTAAAAGAAACATAAGCCCCAGTGTTATTGGGAAAGCACTAACTGACTGTGATTCTTAATAATGCAGTTAGAAATAAGCCACAGAACCCCAAGAAAATGCCTCTGATGAAACCCCAGAATAGCTTAATCAGCAAGACCATTTTTTTGTTTCTGTCAGGAAAGGAAACTTGGCCACTTTCGTTTTCCCTCTGGGTAATATCATATAAGACATGCTTGTCAAGCAATCATGTATACTCAGGTCTGTCTTCTGCTTTTTTATGAGCTGTCCAGCTATATACCTCTGTGCGTGTTATATGCAGAATATAGCGCATGTGGTGGTGCAGTTACAATAGGTTGGGGGTTTTTGGGGGGGGGGGGGGGGGGGGGGTTGGGATGGACACATGCATAAATGGTGGAGCTAATAATCTCACACAAGTGAAAATAAAATCTTCACCCCACACCACATCAGCACACATTCTGTATATGACACACATTTTGCAGGACAAGAGCTTTTAGGAATGCTTTACAGGGTTTTAAAAATTGTATTGAAACTTTAAATTTTAATATCCTTCTGCTTACAAAGCCAACTGTCTTAGTTATCACCATCCAACTCTACAAGCTTTGGAAGCAGTGAAAAAAATACCTAAACAACTTTTCTCTGCACAAAAATATTGCAACTTTATATTATAGGGACTTTGATATCTAGGCTGGAAGTAATGCTAGTTATCCCAGTGGAGAGTTTAAGAAATTCTCTGGTCCAGTGGTATAAAGTTTCCATTCCCAGCCCTAATAGATCACACGGTATTGGGCATGTCAGTGGTGCTGGACTGAATATTGCCTGGCCTTTGCACCACTGATATTTGGAGTGGGGTGGGGAATTTCATATTTTGAGGAAGTGATGGAAACATCTTGTAAGTTAATTTTTGTTAAATGGTGAATGAAGCTCCTGAGAGGTCTGGAATATTGTAAGTAGTTCTGGCAGAGATGGAATAGTGGTCAGAGTGACAAAGGTGCATGATAAATGCAATGCAGTGCATTGATATCAGCACATTAGGATCATAGAAATATAGGGCTGGAAGGGAACCTCAAGGTCATCAAATCCAGCTCCCTGTGCTGAGGCAGGGCCAAGTAAACCTAGACCATCCCTGGCAGGGGTTTGTCCAACCTGTTCTTAAAAACCTTCAGTGATGGGGATTCCACAACCTCCACTGGAAACCCATTCCAGAGTTTAACTACCCTTACAGTTAGAACACTTTTCCTAATATCTAACTTAATCTCCCTTGCTGCAGATTATAAACCCATTACTTCTTGTCCATGCTTTAACTGAGCATGGACATGGAGAACAATTGATTCCCCCATCCTCTTTATAACAGTCCTTAACATATTTGAAGACTGTTATCAGGCCTTCCCTCAGTCTTCTTTCCTCAGGACTATGTATGCCCAGTTTTTTTAACCTTTCCTTCTATGGCAAGTTTTTTAAACCTTTTGTCATTTTTGTTGCTCTCCTCTGGACTCTCTCCAGTGTATCTGCATCTTTCCTCAAGTGTGGCATTCAGAAATGAACACAGTACAAGAGCTGAGACCTCACCAGTGATGAACCAGAGCAGGACAATTATCTCCCATGTCTTACCTAAGACATTCCTGTTAATACACCTGAGAATGATATTTGCCTTTTTTGCAATTGCATCATATTATGGATTCAATTTGTGATCTACTATAACCCCCAGATCCTTTTCAACAGTATTGCCAGTATTCCCCATTTTGTAGTTGTGCATTTTATTTTTCCTTCTTAAATGTAGTGCTTTATAGTTGTCTTTATTGAATTTCAGCTTGTTGATTTCAAACCAATTATCCAATTTGTCAAGGTTGTTTTGCATTCTAATCCTGTCCTCCAAAGTGCTTGCAGCCCCCCTTCCCACTAGCTTGGTATCATCCGGAAATTTTATAAGCATACTCTCCACTGCATTATCCAAATCATTAATAAAAATATTGATTAGAGTCTGACCCAGGACTGACTCCTGCAGGGCCCCACTAGGTGCTTATGAGAATGGCATGTGAAAGTATGTCAAAAGACTTACCATGTCTATTGCTTTCCCCCATTCACTAGGCCAGTTACCAGGATATGGGGTGGTACACACATATGGCATATACACAATACAAATGATTGACAGCTATTTCTTCTCATTTCCTTCCATGTATATTTCTGAGCGTGAGAATAGAGAGAGGCAAAACTGACAGTGGTTTTGGATAGAATATGTTTATTCAATAACTAATTATTACTGGATGAGTTAAACCCTCCATCCTTTCCAGCTGATGGTGGCTGAAGTGTTTGCAACACTTTGGGGTTACTGGAGAGAGACACTGTTTCTCCAAATGGGCCTGATTGCACTGACTGATGCTGTATTCACTTGTGCAGCTCTTGCTTTGTTCATAAGTTTCTCTGAATTTTGTGGAAATCATTGGTGTTTTGATGGGATAATCATACTTTTATACAGTGGCTTTCACCCCCAATGGATCTCCAAAAGGCTATACAGATGTGGTAATCTTACCTTAAATAAATAGAGAGGAGGTTTGCAGAATTCCCTGTTCTTCCCTATATTTAATGTAGGGAATACTATAAATGTTGAAGTCATGTTACTTAGCTGTTTAGGGCAACTGGCAAGTTTTTATGGGTAAGCACTGTATATACATACAGAACTAAATTCTCTCGCCCTGAAATGCATTCACTTTTCAATGGAGGGCAGCAGGTACTGTAGCATAGTGTGAGAGGAAGAAGAAACCTCCGTCAAGGACATTGTGGAAAGCCCCTATTATGAAAAGCACCCTGGAATCCGTAACATCATTTGTAGACTAAATAGGACTTAACTACTGTACTTTAGGGAGGCTGTGAGGACATATTAATAGTAAAACAATGTGAACATGTGAAGAACAATGAAGTATTTATTAATATTACAGTAGGTGCCCACTTAAGCTTGGAGGAGCACAGAGCAGTACTGGGTAGGGAAGAACAAACATCCCTACAGTTATCTGAGTTCTGCTGCCTATCACAGAAACTTGGAGAACCTCAACTCAGCAGACTCAGGACACAAAAAGAGGGGTTGAATGGTAGTAGAAGCTTTATTGGGCGTACGGCGTGGTGCATACTTTGTCGTTCGATTCATTTAATTGTCTAAGTCTGTGAATCCAAGTGGGGAGGGTTGCTAGTCAGCTGTTCATCTATCACTTCCCTCATATTGTACAACAGATTGTATGCGGTTTGTGAATTTTGGAAACTGCACATGCACAGTGTGACATCCTGCCACAAGATGAGGGTATGTCTACACTACGACATTAGATCGAATTAATAGAAACCGGTTTTATAGAAATCGGTTGTATACAGCCGATTGTGTGTGTCCCCACATAAAATGCTCTAAGTGCATAACGTCGGCGGACCGCGTCCACAGTACCGAGGCTAGCGTCGACTTCCGGCGCATTGCACTATGGGTAGCTATCCCACAGTTCCCGCAGTCTCCGCCGCCCATTGGAATTCTGGGTTGAGATCCCAATGCCCGGATGATGCAAAACAGTGCCGCGGGGGGTTCTGGGTACATATCGTCAGCCCCCTCCCCCTCCGTCACAGCAACGGCAGACAATAGATTCGCGCCGTCCTCGTCGTACAGCAGTGGCTGTCGATCATGGGCACCTGGGCAGACAATGATGGTTATCAGTCGTAGTATGCCATTTTCTGCCACGCGCCCTGTTGGCTCATCGCACGTTAGATGAGTCGTAGTATGCTATTTTCTGCCAAGCGCCCAGTAATTTCTGCTAAGCACCCAGAAGAGGCCGAGGCCGATCTGGGTGCTGGCAGACATGGGGCTGGCAGACGTGGGGCTACATTGCTACACAGCAGCAACCCCTTGCCTTTTGGCAGTAGATAGTATATTACGACTGGTATCCATCGTTGTCATACTGCAGTGGGTATCAGATGGTGCAGTAGGCCTGAAGGCTAACTGCCAAGCGCCCAGTATTTGCTGCCAAGCACCCAGAAAATGCCGAGGGCTATCAGTCATGCTGCACCGTCGTCTTAAGATGTAAAAAATAGATTTGTTCTGTATTCATTTCCTTCCCCCCTCCCTCCGTCAAATCAACGGCCTGCTAAACCCAGGCTTTGGAGTTCAATCTCTGGAGGGGGGGCATTCTGTGTGACAGTTGTTTGTGTTTCTCCCTGATGCACAGCCACCTTTCTTGATTTTAATTCCCTGTACCTGTATGCCGTGTCGTCACTCGCCCCTCCCTCCTCTCCCTCCCTCCTTCCCCTGGTCCGTCAGATACTAGTTTCGCGCCTTTTTTCAGACCAGACGCCATAGCTAGCACTGGGATCATGGAGCCTGCTCAGATCACCGCGGCAATTATGAGCACTATGAACACCACGCGCATTGTCCTGGAGTATATGCAGAGCCAGGACATGCCAAAGCAAAACCAGGACCAGCCGAGGAGGAGGCGATTGCAGCGCGGCGACGAGAGTGATGAGGAAATGGACATGGACCTAGACCTCTCACAAGGCACAGGCCCCAGCAATGTGGAAATCATGGTGTTCCTGGGGCAGGTTGATGCCGTGGAATGCCGATTCTGGGCCCGGGAAACAAGCACAGACTGGTGGGACCGCATCGTGCTGCAGGTGTGGGACGATTCCCAGTGGCTGCGAAACTTTCGCATGCGTAAGGGCACTTTCATGGAACTTTGTGACTTGCTTTCCCCTGCCCTGAAGCACCAGAATACCAGGATGAGAGCAGCCCTCACAGTTGAGAAGCGAGTGGCGATAGCCCTGTGGAAGCTTGCAACGCCAGACAGCTACCGGTCAGTCAGGAATCAATTTGGAGTGGGCAAATCTACTGTGGGGGCTGCTGTGATCCAAGTTGCCAGGGCAATGAGAGACCTGGTGATATCAAGGGTAGTGACTCTGGGAAACGTGCAGGCCATAGTGGATGACTTTGCTGCAATGGGATTCCCAAACTGTGGTGGGGCGATAGACGGAACCCATATCCCTATCTTGGCACCGGAGCACCAAGCCACCGAGTACATAAACCGCAAGGGGTACTTTTCAATGCTGCTGCAAGCCCTGGTGGATCACAAGGGACGTTTCACCGACATCAACGTGGGCTGGCCGGGAAGGGTACATGATGCTCGCGTCTTCAGGCACTCTGTTCTGTTTCGAAAGCTGGAGGAATGGACTTTCTTCCCGGACCAGAAAATAACCGTTGGGGATGTTGAAATGCCTATCGTGATCCTTGGGGACCCAGCCTACCCCTTAATGCCATGGCTCATGAAGTCGTACACAGGCAGCCTGGACAGGAGTCAGGACCTGTTCAACTACAGGCTGAGCAAGTGCCGAATGGTGGTGGAATGTGCATTTGGGCGTTTAAAAGCGCGCTGGCGCAGCTTACTGACTCGCTCAGATCTTAGCGAAAAGAATATCCCCATTGTTATTGCTGCTTGCTGTGCGCTCCACAATATCTGTGAGAGTAAGGGGGAGACATTTATGGCGGGGTGGGAGGTAGAGGCAAATCGCCTGGCCGCTGATTACGCGCAGCCAGACACCAGGGCAGTTAGAGGAGCACAGCATGGCGCGGTGCGCATCAGAGAAGCTTTGAAAACTAGTTTTGTGACTGGCCAGGCTATGGTGTGAAACTTCTGTTTGTTTCTCCTTGATGAACCCTCCGCCCCTCCCCCCCCACCCGGTTAGCTCTACTTCCCTGCAAACCAACCACCCCACCCTCCCCTACCCTCCCCCCTTCGAGCACCACTTGCAGAGGCAATAAAGTCATTGTTACTTCACATTCATGCATTCTTTATTAATTCATCACACAACTAGGGGGATAATTTCAAAGGTAGCCCGGGATGGGTGGGAGAGGAGGGAAGGAAAAGGACACACTGCAGTTTAAAACTTTAAAACTTTAACACTTATTGCTCGGGAAATCATCTAGGGTGGAGTGACTGGGTGGCCGGAGGCCCCCCCACCGTGTTCTTGGGCGTCTGGGTGAGGAGGCAATGGGACTTGGGGAGGAGGGCTGTTGGTTACACAGGGGCTGTAGCGGCGGTCTCTGCTCCTGCTGCCTTTCCTGCAGCTCAACCATACGCTGGAGCATATCAGTTTGATGCTCCAGCAGCCGGAGCATCGACTCTTGCCTTCTGTGTGCAAGCTGACGCCACCTCTCATCTTCAGCCCGCGATTCAGCACGCCACCTCTGCTCTTCAGCCCGGGATTCTGCATGCCACCTCTCCTCTCGCTCATATTGGGCTTTTCTATAATCAGTAATTGACTGCCTCCACGCATTCTGCTGTGCTCTGTCAGCGTGGGAGGCAGTCTGTAGTTCTGTAAACATTTCATCACGCGTCCTTCGCTTCCGGTTTCGAATCTTCACTAGCCTCTGTGAAGGAGTAAGATTTGCAGCTGGTGGAGAAGGGAGAGGTGGTTAAAAAAAGATACATTTTAGAGAACAGTGGGTACACTCTTTCACGTTACATTTTGCTGTTCACATCACACAGCACATGTGCTTTCGTTACAAGGTCGCATTTTTCCTCTTATATTGAGGGGCTGCCGGTTTGGAGTGAGAGATCACTCACGCAGTGCCAGGCCACAGATTTCAGCTTGCAGGCAGCCATGGTAAGACACAGTCTTTTGGGTTTTTTAACCTTGTTAACATGTGGGGATGGTTTCAAAGAGTACTGCTCTCATTAACCATACCAAGCACCCGTTGGGTTGGCCATTTAAAATGGGTTTGCAATGTAAAAGGAGGGGCTGCGGTTTCAGGGTTAACGTGCAGCACAAACCCCACAAATTCCCCTCCCCCACATACCCAATTCTCTGGGATGATCACTTCACCCCTCCCCCCCACCGCGTGGCTAACAGCGGGGAATATTTCTGTTCAGCAGAGCAGGAAGGGGCACCTCTGAATGTCCCCTTAATAAAATTGCCCCATTTCAACCAGGTGACCGTGAATGATATCACTCTCCTGAGGATAACAAAGAGCGATAAGGAATGGATGTTGTCTGCATGCCAGCAAACACCGGGACCATACGCTGCCATGCTTTGTTATGCAATGATTCCAGACTACGTGCTACTGGCCTGGCGTGGTAAAGTGTCCTACCATGGCGGACGGGATAAGGCAGCCCTCCCCAGAAACCTTTTGCAAAGGCTTTGGGAGTACATGAAGGAGAGCTTTCTGGAGATGTCCCTGGAGGATTTCCGATCCATCCCCATACACGTTAACAGACTTTTCCAGTAGCTGTACTGGCCGCGATTGCCAGGGCAAATTAATCATTAATCATTAAACACGCTTGCTTTTGAACCATGTGTAATATTTACAAAGGTACACTCACCAGAGGTACCCTGTGTGCCCACAGGGTCTTGGGTGAGTTCGGGGGTTACTGGTTCCAGGTCCAGGGTGATAAACATATCCTGGCTGTTGGGGAAACCGGTTTCTCCGCTTCCTTGCTGCTGTGAGCTATTTACATTATCTTCATCCTCATCTTCCTCGTACACCGAACCCTCTTCCCTGTGTGTTTCTCCAGTGAGGGACTCATAGCACACGGTTGGGGTAGTGGTGGCTGCACCCCCTAGAATGGCATGCAGCTCTGCGTAGAAGCGGCATGTTTGCGGCTCAGCCCCGGACCTTCCGTTTGCTTCTCTGGCTTTGTGGTAGGCTTGCCTTAGCTCCTTAATTTTCACGCGGCACTGCTGTGCGTCCCTGTTATGGCCTCTGTCCTTCATGGCCTTGGAGACCTTTTCTAATATTTTGCCATTTCATTTACTGCTTCGGAGTTCAGACAGCACTGATTCATCTCCCCATATGGCAAGCAGATCCCGTACCTCCCGTTCTGTCCATGATGGAGCTCTTTTGCGATCCTGGGACTCCATCACGGTTACCTGTGCTGATGAGCTCTGCGTGGTCACCTTTGCTCTCCACGCTCAGCAAACAGGAAATGAAATTCAAACATTCGCGGGGCTTTTCCTGTCTACCTGGCCAGTGCATCTGAGTTGAGAGTGCTGTCCAGAGCAGTCACAATGAAGCACTGTGGGATAGCTCCCGGAGGCCAATAACGTCGAATTCCGTCCACACTAACCCAATTCCGACCCCCTAAGGCCGATTTTATCGCTAATCCCCTCGTCGGAGGTGGAGTAAAGAAACCGGTTTAAAGGGCCCTTTAAGTCGAAAGAAAGGGCTTGGTCGTGTGAACGTGTCCAGGCTAAATTCGATTTAATGCGGCTAAAGTCGACCTAAACGCGTAGTGTAGACCAGGCCTGAGACTGTGCTAGCCCTGCCCACTCCTCTTCCGAGTTTCCTACCCCAAAGCTGACCTGATGAGTGTGCTCACATGTACTATACAAGGTTATTCATCTCAAAACTAGTCCCTGGGCCAGATTTGGGCACCTTCTTTACACTGCTCCAGTAGCAAACACTGACTGTAAACGGATGTGGGCTGTCCACGAGGAGGATGCCCACAGCACAGGGGCAGCTAAGTCCAGTGTATATAACTCTACACTGTTCCCCTTGCATTCCCTGGCATAGGATAATGCTGAGGGACAATGGGGCATAAGGAGAAGTTGTCAATCGGCAGTTGAGTAAAGCTGCCATAAATTAGAGTAGCCCTGAAGGCTGCTCTGACTTATACCAGAGGCCTTATTGTTCCCCAGAGTAGCCCAGAATCAGGGAGTTACAGAGGTGAATTAAGCCATTCTAATTCAGGGTCGTACCATCTGTGCTCCACCTCTCTGGTCCTATGTGTGTATTATGATAGGAAGTGTCTTTCTCACACACTTCTCAGAGTCAAATAAGAATACAGTACATTGTGTATCAGCTTTGCCAGAGGCCCATGATGGAAGCTAATTAAGTATTTTAGGAAAAAGTGTGAAAGCGGCCACCAACAAGAGTTGGTGGTTGCACTCTGAGGCCACGAAAAAGTTTGTCCTGAGAACCTCTGAACTAGAGCATGAAGTCTCTAATTGGCAAACCAACCCACTGGTGAAAATTAGCAGAGTGAATATTTAAGCAAAAGTGACTTTTCAAGTTCTTTTTTAATGTTTCAGTGTGAACATTTCTAGTCTTCTGAAATTGCACAAAAAAGTGAAATTTTGGGGGGTGCAGAATCAGATGAAATAAATTGGGGGGAAAAAGTCACACTTTTTTTGCCAAATATGAGACATGGAAGCAGCCATGTCTAGATCTCCCCTCATCAAAGATAACATTGTCTAGTCACTACTAACCTGAGCTGTATTGGAACTGATGACCTGGAGTTGAGGGGTTAGAACTTTGCTACCAATCTCCTCTTCAGTCTTCCAAAACAAAGCTACTTGTTTGGAATGAGGGATGGTTTAAGGTTGATTTGTAAGCATAGGCTTTTGCTAAGGAAATTGTACATTCACCACAAACTCCACAATCAACCTGCCATATGATTTTTACTTATTTGAAAATGAAGCAGATTTTGGTCAAACAATTGGCTTTAGAGTAGGACTGCCTACTGCTGGCTCCTCCACTCCAGCCTGGCCAATATCAGTTGCCTTATTGTAGTCCCAAAACTGCAAAGGAAAGAGCTCCATACAGAAAGCTGTGTCCTTCTGCAAAGATTTCTAGAGGGCGGGGGAAGGTCTGGTCAAACTAACCTAGAGCTCTGGGAGACTGGCAGGGTGTAAAAGCAGGTTGACAACCTGAGTCACCTGGCCCTTGGGGGAATGTCTTGCGCATGTCTCTGCAAACAAGTCTGTACAGGCTGCAGAAGCACAGAGTGTTGGATGTGAAGCCTGTCCAGGCACATAGGTCTTTTTGAGAAGCACAATGAAGGGGTGCCAGAGCCTAGATTTGGAAGGTTACATTTGTGTTGGCTGCGTTCCTTGCTCAGAGAAGAGGAAAGGCAAAAGACCTTGGGCTATCTCTGGGTGGTAGTTGTTTCAACTTCAAGACATGTAGCTGCCTGACAACCACACATTTTTGTGTTTTGTTTTGTTTTTTTCTTCCTGTGGAACTTTTATTAATTTTTTGTGATTATTTTTAAGCACTTGGCACAGACTTGCAGCTAGTCTCTGCCTCTCCAGCAGGCTTTTGGAATGGAATTGCATAACTCTGTACTTTTCCTGTATAAAACAGAATAAATTGGAGCTAATATACAGTAGCCATTTGGGTGTTTTGTTTCTGAAAAGTTCCTTGGTTTCTTCCCTATCCTATTTATACCCAATGAAGTCCAGTGGCTCTAAGTAGCCTGTGCCACTATGAATTGCCCTGCTGAAGGAGAAGAGCAGAGGATCTTGGGTGGATGAGAGGTGGTAACAAAGTAGGAGTTCAGCTTCCATCATAGAAGTCTAATAAGATCAGTTTCCCCCAGCAGCCTTGGGAAAAGTGCCCTGAATGCTAGATCTCCACTGTGTCAGTACAATTCCTTTAGAAGTTACTCATTATGCATTGTTTCTCAACTATTGGACTGTCTAATCAACATTTTTTATCTTGATGAGACACAGCTGAAAACACAGGATAAAACTCAGCTCAGACAAGATGGGTGGTGCTTGCGTGGGGAGGGAGGGAGAGGAAGCATTTGAGTTGGTTTTTGTTGGTTTGTGGGTGCCTAAAATTCAGGGAATTATACCCATTTCTGGGGAGACATGTTTGGAATTTGAGGGTAACTCTCTTGTCAGCTCTCAGCATGGAGGCCCCAGATTTTTCAGTGTTTTCAATTGTCACATCTAAAAACATCCACCCACTTCCCTCAAATGTGGGCCTCACCAGAGTTACTCATGCCTTTGTCACATTTAGGTAAAACTGCTGTAATGCATTGTTTATCAGGCTTTCCTTTAAATTCATCTGGTGACTGCAACAGTTGCAGAACATGGCAGCTTGTCTGCTCCTTAGGATAGGAGCAAAGGATCCCTGTCACTTTCCTCTGTGATCTACACTGACTGTCAATACAGCACATAAAAGCATTGCTGTATAAAGCCCTTTTAACTTGGGCCTTGATTAAGCAAACACTAAAGCACATGCTTAATTTTGAGTACGTGATTAGTCCCATTGACTTCAAGGGCTTGCCCTTCAGTCTAGTTCTCTAGTTTTGGCTGATGATCTGCCTGGGCTGGTTGTTCTTATTTTTTTATTTTTTGTGTAATGTTTAGATGGTGGCTCATATAATTGCACCAGGACACTATGCCATCACAGTAATATAGTGTCAAGATGCAGAGATACAAAGTTATCTCGTGAAAATTCAGTACCATGTCATAAAAACTGGGATTGTCCTTTGAATTTCAAGCTTGGTGGTGACACTGTTTGGGTATGGTAGCCAGCTCCCCCTCAATAAGCTAGTGGGGCTGGCCAGAGGTTAGATATGAGACTAGATGGATACCTGGGAGAAGAGAACTGAGTTGTTGTGGTGAAACAGTGTCTTTTTTTGCTTTGGGTTTGAGCAGGGTGAAAATCTGCTTTTTCATTGTGTATTTGATTCATATGAGCCAAGAGAGATTTTAAATTTCCTGAGAATATGAAGGACATAAACCCCTATTTTTGTAAGAGCACATGCATTTGGACCTGATTCCCTAGAACAGTTCTGCCCCAAACACACTTCCTCTGAGATACCTAAACTCTATCATAAGGGTAGAGGCTGAAGAACAAGTGAAGACGAACTCGGTGTAAGCTCAAAACCGTGTCTCTTTCACCAGCAGAAGTTGGTCCAATAAAATATATTACCTCACCCACCTAGTCTTTCTAATGGTAGAAGCTGTTGGTCACATAAGCCTGGTTTCCCCTGTGGAATCATGACTTGCCATCATCACAACTCTGAGCCCTTGAGTTCTTTCAGTAAAACTCTGGTATTGCTTGGTTGTTCTGATACTTCAACTCCAGCTTCTCTCTTTCTATGTCCCTTACTCCTTCATTCCACGGAAGGTGCTGATTTTTTTTATTGTTTTATTTTTGAAAGGCTGCTAATATGGTGATTTACAGTAAGTCTCTCTGAGGTCATGGGCAACTTTTCAACAGTCTTTGTGGCAAGTGGCTACTAATCCTGACTACCCGAAGAGAGGCTGGAGCTGAAGGAAATGGTAATCCAGTGTCTAGTCTGAATTCTGTGTCGTCAGTGAGTATCCCCTTTCTCCAACTGCCTGTGCTAGCTGGGATACAACTGCTCCCCTTGTACAGAGGCTGATGCTAGTTATCATCACAATCAAAAAAAGCTGTAATAGGTTCCTACAGGAGGGCTGAAGTTCTCATCAGTCTATGAACTGTGCCCCACCTCAGTTTTGTCACCACTCCTTCTTTCCATTTGTAACCCCAGTGCCGCTCCCATCTGGCTTTGTGCTGTTTCCTTTCATGCTTTGTGCACATTCCTTCCACCAGAACCTAGACAATGGTCATCATTGTTTAAGTCCATTATAAACAGTACTGACTATACTTGAATGCGGCATATTAAAAGCTCTTTGCTCTAGGGCCAGGGAGAGGTGCCTCTTTAGTGACAGGAATGTAGAATGTTAAACTCTGATCTCTTCGATAGGGACAACATTGAAATGTTGGGGATTAAAAAAGCTTGTGTCCCCCTTCCCCAGCATGCTGAGTCAGCATCCTACCCTTGCAGACTGACTGTCACTTGTACCGCTTGATCTGACTGCACTGCTGGAGTGCAGTAAAAAAACACAAAGAACATGCGTTAGTGAAGGACAGAATCGTTCTGGATTTTTGTTTGTGTTTTTGTGCTTGCTCTTCCAGCTCGACAGGAAGCCTTTAATAAGAGTTTTCCTAAATGATGCTGCATGTCAAATGGGGAAATTTTACTCTGTTCTCTTAACAAACAGCCATTTCATGAGAGGGTTTTTCCGCCCCTCTCAGTACATTCCAAAAGGCTTTATACCTCCGCTGGTTACTGATTGATGGCTCTGTGCTGAACTCCCTTTAATTTTGCAATAAACCAACAAGGAGGCTGAGACCACAAGTTTACAGAGAATGACTTATTTACTTAACTGCATTTACAAGGATGACAAAGTCAGATTTAGTAGTTTCAGTGTGGTCCTTGGGAGGGCAGGAGGAGTACTTGAGAAATTATACTGTATAAATAACCAAACAAAAAATAGCTTGCTTATTCTTCCATGTAAAAGCAGTCATATTTCAGTTCCTAGGCCAACTCACTCCCAGGCTCTACAGGGGCTTTACACTTACAAAGACTGTTCACTAAGGCCAGCATTTTCAAACTTGGGTGCTTGAGCTTAGGCACCTAAAAATGTCTTCTGATTTTTCTGACGTGCTCCCAGAACACCAGCCAAGACAGTTAAATTGTGGGAGATTCTGTTGGCATGATGAGCTGTACAAGTGTTGCCAAAGCATAAAGAAGAGTTGTGCACTTCAGGTATCTCTTACAGGTAGGTAAGATCCATCCAGGATATGGCTACACTTTTTTGGGGCTTGATCCCCTATGTTCCTGTGTACAGTGGCAGCACCTCTGAAAAACAGGCAAATGATTTAGAAGCCTAAATATTTCTTAAATACCTTACTTTAGGCACCCACATTTGAAAATTTTTCCCTTGCTGTCCCTCAGTTTCCCTATCTGTAATAGAGGATTGTTAATTATTTCTGTAACACCTTAGTTGTTCATAGTGCTTTACAGATACAGCAGGAAGGAAGATGTGGATCATGCCCCAAGGAGCTTAGACTCTAATGCTAATATGCTGCTACTAATACTTAGCTTTCTTATGGGAGAAACTAATTGCAAAGTATTTTAAGATATTAAGAAGTTTAAACTTTTCCAATAAATGGTTTTGACATTTGAATAGATCTAAATAAACTTTTCAACAGTATTTGCAATCTTATCATGTTTTGCAGCCTCTGAACTGCAAATTTTCACTTGTTAAACTGTTAGCCATACTGGTCAAAATTGGCCATGCTCAAAGGTTAAGGGGCAGTGGTTCACTGAACTCAGCAGGAAAGTGAGACAAATTTCCAGCAGCATTGACCTATCCAACTGACCTTTTTAGTTTAGTTTTAGTTGCAGAGGGTGTTTTCTATTCATGTACAGTCATTGGCTGGGGAAGCCCCTCATATTGATTTTACCATGAACAGGGAACAGAAAACTATAACACAACCCATCACCTATTGCAGATGTTTGGGGTTAGCTGGGGATGAAGGAGGGAAGGTGGTGTTTCCTGTTCCCTTGCTCTGTAATGATTACTCTAATAAGAATGAGAGAGAGCTTTGTTGGGTTAATTGATACCAGAGAATAGGATCTCTCATGCGTTAAAATGTTGCATAACAGAATTCTCACTGTTGAAAGCTCTGTTGGAAGATAATGGACTAGTAATTTGAGTTGTGCCTCTTAAATTGAAGCCAGGGCTGCATGATCTGAAGTCCATTATGTGTTAGGAGAGCCCACAACAGAAGGGACTGACTCTTTCTTTACCCACTTGGGCTGTGATCCTGGCAAGTCTCATGAACTAAACAGAGTAAAATATGGTCAATATTTCGATGGGAGATCTCCAAGGAAAATTTCAGAACGTTGCATGGTGACTCGACTTATTTAGTGGGGGGCACCTCCCCCCACTAAATAAGTTCTGGATCAATGCTCCAGCATGTTGTTAGGAAGCACTGCATAATTAGAGATGACATCTTTCAGGCAAGAGATATAACAGATGAAAAATGGATATCCTGACCTTTCCAGCTTTCTGTGTGTATACAGCCCTTATATATATCCCTGGTGATTTGTGAGATATTGGACCTTAAAGTCAGGCCAGCACTAGGTTTTGTGGGACCTGGCTGAAGAACTATGTGTGTCCCTCCCTACCTGTAAGTGCTACACCCCACCGGGAAATCGCATGGCCATGTATCAGCACCCTTCCTTAGTCTATCTCAATCTCTTCTTGCTCTCAGGCTGTGGTGACTCCCTCACGCACCTGTTTGTGAGGCTCAGCAGCTGCTGGTGAGCCATTTATATGGATCAGGAGGTAAAGATGAAGTGCACTTTTAAAGCTGGTGACGAAGACATTGAAGGAATTTAATACTTGTGGCCTGCTGACACCAGAGTAAAGTGGGGGTGGCATTCTGACTGGTGAATTAGATGTGCCTGTATGCTGAGGGACCCTGGGAGATGTGGGGCCTCATGTGTTGCTGCTATTTACAAATGGGATGTTCTGTTGTACCAAAATCCTATTTTAGAAATGTAAAAAATTCTAACTATATCCAGTAAATAGTTATATATGGGTACATTATTTAGAATTTTGTATTAAACTCGTGAGTCTATATTTGAAGCCCTGCATTTTCAGAAATGTCCTCATTTTTTTTGCTGCCCAGCCTGAGACACTTTGGGCCTGGTTGCCACCCTTTGCTGAGCACCCACAATTCCAATGTAAGCCAAGGAGAGCTGAGGGTACTCAACAGCCTTGAAAATCAGGCTCAACTGGGGAAGCTGGGGACCCAGAATTGTACTACTGGTTGATAACATTGGAGATACACAGCTATAACTGAGGGTAGACGTTTCAGGCAATGGAGTTGCACAAGTGTAACTGAAGCATAATTTGGCGCTACATTTGGTACCTAATTACCAATTCTGTTAATTTATGCTTGAACTAGAGTAGAATCCAGCTCTCTCTCCCAGCTCTGTTGGGCCAAGAGGGGTAAAGAATAGTGTCACTTTATTTTGTTCACAGAAATAAGCTTTCTGGGGCTCCAGTTTCAAAAAGCATCCTTACTCAGGGCACTATTTAAGCACTTGCTCAACTACCACTGAAGTCAGTGGAACTTGAGCACATGCTTAGTTGTCATCCTGAATCAAGGCCAGAGTAGCTGAGTAAAAATGTGCCATTTTTACAATCACTTTACAGACGCTTAAATAGGGAATGATCCCTGATGATCTATTCAGAGAGAAAGTGCACTCTAGTCCCATAGAAGATAAGAATCAGAGGTATGGCTGGTTTTTTAAAGCGAAGGGTGAAGAGGATTACAATCCTCCATCCAAACCAGTGCCACAAGATTCCCTGACATGGGGAGAAATGACCAACCTGAAAGGTACAGAGTCCAGTTATGCAATTTCTAGTTTTCTCTCAGTTTGAAGCCCGTAAAGTCCGTTGGAAGGGGGAGGGAGGGATATGAAATATGGTACCTCTAGGTTTTTTAAAAAAAAATCTTAAATACAGTAGCTTTTCTCTCAGTTGTATGACATAAACTTTATACTGTGTCATCATATTTTGTTTATCTTGGCCCAGGTTTGGGTTGACTGCATCACTCATGGGTGCCTTTGAAACTTATGAGTAATGTGGTCAGTGCAAACTTGTGCCAATAAAAACATCGTACCACACCAGAATACATATATACATATAGCAAATATTTATTTAATTTAAGGTATTACAACTAATCATTGCAGTTTCCCTTTCAAACTGTATAATGTTGGTGTGAAATCTATTCTATCCCTCCCTTTACATCTGCCTCTGTTTACTCAGAGTTTTCTATAAGCTTCTATCAGGCTTGTGCCTTGGGCTCTACCTTATCATTTGAATCGAGGTTTGTCCTATTATAACCACAAAACTGGTTTCTAGGCGCCTGACTCTTCCACCCCCTTGAATAGCTTATTTTCTCTTGGTATCTGAGGTACACGCTCTGTGCTGAGGTTCTTGTGATGATAGTGACATTAGTGCCGTGTACCAGATTGTTACTTGAAAACCTGAATTCTGGGGTTTCTCTTTTGTAATAAACTTTCACGATGAGCCTGTCACAGAGGCACCAGGCCGATGCTCTGGAGCTGCTCTGTATGAAGCCAGTCAGGACTCTGGTGTAGCATGCCTCACACTGTCACCAGGGCAAGAAGCTTACATAGTTTCGGCCTTCCTGGGTCTGACCTCAGAGCATTCAGTATCCCTTTTCACACTGTGCGCTTCCCGCAGCAAGTCCAGGTTACAAAGGACACTATCCATAGCTTATGTGCAGGCAGCTGGAGCAGCCTCACCAGCCCCTGAGGGTCTCAGCAAAAGTAACACACTCTTATTCCCACCACCTAGGCATTGGTTCAATACACAGGGAAACTGAGGCATGCACAGTATTCATGCAAAACAGTAAGACTCACATATGCTCACATACAACATAACAAGGGGAAAACCTCACTTTGTCACAGCCTTAACACCCAGTCCTGCAAACACACAGGCATAACTTTCATGATTATTCCTATTGGAGAAGATCCACAGTCCCCTCTTTGCATTTTGCTGGATGCCATTCAGGTGATACAAAGCAGTCAGAATGCTGATGTAACTGGCTATCTGGGAATTCCCCTAGTGTAAGGAGCCATCTCTTTGCCAATCCACCTCTTAGTACTCGGTCCAGGGAGCATGTTGTTGTTGTGGTGGCGTCATTGCCCTATGGTGATCCCCATCTGCCAGAAGAGGCTCATGGGGGCCATTGCACCTGGGTGCAACTTAGAGCAGCCTTTAGGCCACCTTTGTGCCTTCCTTCACTGTGTCAGGTAGAGCTGAAGCTCTGGTCAAGTAACTTCAATGGGAGTATGCATGGAGTCGGGTTACTTACGTGTGCAACTATTAGCAGATTAGACCCATGCCTATAGCTTTTCTTAGTCTCCAAGAGTGGGGATCAATTATCGGTAATTCTGGGGAAATGGTAATCACTTACATTACCACCAAATGATTACACTGCAATAGATCCACACTTACCCACTCAGTCTCCCTGTATAGTTGGCATTATATGTTTGTACTAGTTTGTTTCTATCTCTCATTGGAAAAAAATAACTGAGCTTTGAATTTATACTGCTAATGGTTCATCCCCTCAGTAAGGAATTAGTATTTGTATAGTACTAGATAAGTGCTAAGTTTTATTATTATTAATTATTATTAATGAAACCTCTTGAATCAGTAAAACATTCCAGGAAACCTTATGAAAACAGGCTACCTTGTGAGATCTGTAGTGCTGCCTACCTCTGGTCAATGTGGAAATATGACGACAATAGCTTTTCTCATGGTGCTGTATTTCAGCACTTATTCTCCTGGTCTCAGTCAGAAATAGGGAGTGCAGAGGCCACATGCAAATATATAGGGTGGCAGTGGGATGCCTACTACGAGGAAAAGAGCCTCCAAGGGGAGAGTCTTAGGAGGCAATGCTCAGCTGCAGGAGCAAAGAAGAACTCTGCAGGGTTCAGGAGTAAGGGTGAAGAGCAGGGAACTTCAGCATAGCCCAAGAGCGGGGGGAGGATCATTTGTTTGGATTTTCAGTTGGACTTTTGTTACCCTGAAGGGTGGCTGAACTTGAAAGGTGACCTGGCTGGATCACAGAATGACAGGCAATAGAATCCCTGCAATGCCACTTCTATGCACGGGGGGCTGCCTCTGGGGGCAGGACCCCATTACAGTCGCTCTTGAAAAAAGGCAGTGGGTAATATTTTGTCTTTGACTAACTTTAAAAGTCTCCTCAGTTTGTTGTGCTTTTTATAATATCCCTTTGATGAGTTATTGCAAGTAGCTTCAAATGAACTTGATAAAGGTCAAAGTGTGGAGTTGTCTGTCTGTCTTTGTATGTTCTAGTTCTCATCTGGGCTGCTACCTGTCCTCCAGTAGCTATAATAATTCATTTTTCCTCCTGTTTGCAGGTTATCTTGACAAATCAGATTACCACACGGCTGAGCAATGGCCTTGATATCCAGGCAGACCTGGTGTCTCCAGCTGATGACTTGTCGCTGTCTGAAGGTAGGAGATCCATTTTATCACAGCTGAAGCTTGATACTGACGCAAATCCCCACTATCACTTGCAGTCTCTTGTTGATATTCGGGAGCACATGGGACTGGGTTTATCAAGTTTAGCATAAAATATAGTCGGAGTTCAAAAACATTCTTAAATTTCTTTGTAACTTTCATCATTTAAGGGGGAATGTCACCCATGTTAACCAAACGACTACCTTTACTAGGGGCCACAAAGAAATTTTCAGTATCCAGTTCTATAGTATTTTCCTCTGTAGTATCGCTGATGCATAATTAGCCATGTGCACTAGCATCTCTGATGCCATTGTGAGAGGCAAGAAACTGAATAGACACTGGCTTGATCTGATATGGTAAATCCTATGCTCCTGTTCATTGATTGTAATTATCAGCAATACAAAAGAGAAACACCTTGCCACAAATCAAAAAAGGATAAACTTTAATTTGTGTCCCCTGGACTATACACTAATCATACTTCAAGTACAGTGACTCAAACTGCAGATCTCAATATTACATTGATGGTATACAAGTGTGGCGTGCCTTGTAACACCTTTCTTATAATACTGCATTTTGTTTCTGTGCTAATTTCAGGGTATTGTATATTCCAAAGAAATTGAAGCAATAATTACACATTTTCATGCAATAATAAGAGAGTTAACTTCTCAGTGTATCTATCAGTGAGAAGAAAAGGTAACTCCAAGTAAGAATTCAAACCCGGTCACCATCTTGTATG
The DNA here is from genome assembly GCF_002925995.2 of Terrapene triunguis. NCBI lineage: Eukaryota > Metazoa > Chordata > Testudines > Emydidae > Terrapene > Terrapene triunguis. The sequence goes on from NW_020664447.1 coordinate 34,330,504, forward strand.
GTAACTGCAGTGTCTAGCTATTGCAAGAATAGTTGGGCCCATACCACATGCTGCAGAAAACTGTAGAGCAGTTCCCTATTTAGAGTTCAGTTGTGTCAGAGGCCCCACTCTGCTGTGGTAAGCAAGGTTTTCCCTCTAGTGGGTTCCTCAAACAGTACTGCTGACCTTATATCACTTTTGCAACTTGGCAGGATATGGTAAGGTGGTTTTCACTCCTCTTCTTTGTTGCACCTTTCTGGTGGGTCTGGATCAGCTACTCTCTTACACCAGTTCTCACACAGGAAAATTCCCCATCCTGTATGACACATGCAAAGGGGTATTACTAAAGAGAAAACAGAACCAGGCTAGAGTTCATACTTGTAGCCCAGCGGGGCCCATCAGCGCTGGTTCTCCACTCTCCTGGTGCTGTCAGTGAAACCTCCAATTTCATTTACACTAGATTCAGAGCTAATCTCCCAGGATCACGGTTGCCTACCCCAACTAAGCCTACAATCCCTTCAGTCAACTGCATGAATGCTCCATGGCTAGACAGTCAAGAGCAGGCTTGTTCAAAAGATCCTACTAAATATTAGAACGTCTTCTACAAGAACTTACCTTGCTAAATTGAGGCATTTTTTCACCTGGTCTTGGCAGTAAAGGGTATCGCCAACCAGTTCTTCAGTTCAACATATTCTGGACTACTTACTATACCTGAAATACGAAGATTTGGTGGTTAGTTCCATCAAAATACATCTGGCTGCTATTTCAGCGTTCCATTCTAAAGTAGACAATCACTCTGTTTTCTCCAATGATATGTCCATACGATTTTTAAAGGGCTTAATCAAATTATACCCTCAAATGCAAGACCCCGTTCCTCTGTGGGATCTAAACTTACTATTGTCAAGACTTATGGGTCCCCTGTTTGAACCGTTGGCTACCTACTTGCTGTTGCATCTATCAATGAAGGTGGTATTTCTGGTGGACATTACCTTGGCCTGAAGAGTAGGGGAGCTGTGGGCATTAATGTCAGGGTCTCCATGTACAATCTTTTTTTAAGGACAAGTTTTACCTGCATCCTCATCAAAAGTTCATCCCAAAGGTGGTTTCCTCTTTCCATATCAATCAGCCAATTTATTTGCCTGAATTCTACCCAAACCACACATGACCAGGGAGGAAGAGCGTTTGTGTACATTCGATGTCAGAAGAGCATTGGCATTTGTGATGCTCTGTACCTTGGGGGAGCACCTGCACCCCCATGTTCATCCTTATAATATGATTGTGTGGTATCCAATGCAAAGTTTGTTATGTCGGGTGTCTTTGGAAGGCTCATGATGCACTGAGCATTGTTTTTTATAGTGATGTTATAGGTTGTAATTTCATGTATATAGTTATGAGGCAGAAACTGTGTCCTCATGGCTTAAAACAAGCCCAGGCAAAAACTCTCCAGGAGCAGAGGGGCAGTTCACACCTCATCAGGGCATGTATGGGACAAACCCAGCCCAGCCTCACAGAAACTAAGGACACTGGACTAGGCAGCAACAAAGGATCTGTTGGACTCTCGAGTGAGTCACCTCCCTTCCCATGGTCAGTTTGGGTCTACGATGAGGTAATGCTCATCTAACTCTGAAGGGGTGGGGGGGGCAAAGCCAAGAGGGAAGAAAGGACATGATAAAAAGGAGAAACGTTTGCTATGCTCTCTCTTTCTTCCACCTCCATTTACAGCAGGGGTGGGCAAACTTTTTGGCCTGAGGGCGGCATGGGGTTTCAGAAATTGCATGGAGGGCCAGTTAGGGGAGGCTGTTCCTCCCCAAAAAAACAGGCGTGGTCTGGCCCCCACCCCCTATCCGTCGCCCCCTGACGGTCCCCCCGGGACCCCTGCCGCATCCACCCCCCCTCCTCTCTGTCTCCTGACTGCCCCTGGACCACCTGCCCCTAACTGCTCCCCGCCACCCCATCCAAGCCCCCCTCTCCTTCCTGACGGCCCCCCCGGGACCCATGCCCCATCCAACCACCTCTTCTCCCTGACCGCCCCCGGAACCCCCACCCTTGACTGCCCCCCGCCGCCCCATCCAACCCCTCCTCTCCTTCCTGACTGCCCCCCCGCAACCCCTGCCCCCATTCAACCCCCCTGTTCCCCGCCCTCTGACTGCCCCGACCCCTATCCACACCCTCGGCTCCTGACCACCCCCCTAACTCCCCTGCCCTCTATCCAATCCCCCTCCCCTGCTCCCTGCCCCCTTACCGCGCTGCATGGAGCACCGGTGGCTGGTGGCGTGGCTGCACCAGGATAGGCAGCCGCGCCGCCCAGCTGGAGCCAGCCACGCACCGCGCATCTCAGAGCACCAGTTCAGGCCGGGCTCTGCAGCTGCGCTACACCAGGAGCTCGCAGCCCCGCCGCCCATAGTGCTGCCCATGTGGCAGCGTAGCTGCGGGGGAGGGGGGACAGCAGGCGAGGGGCCAGGGGCGAGCCTCCCGGGCCAGGAGCTCAGGGGCCAGGCAGAACAGTCCCGCAGGCTGGATGTGGCCTGCGGGCATTGTTTGCCCACCTCTGATCTACAGACACCACCACCAAGTGACTGAAGCATGATCAAAGGGGAGAGCCTGGCTGAAGGGCAACCAGCCAGCCTGTGGTAAGGAGCATCTAACTTTGTAAGGGTACTGAAAGTGTTAAGATCAGCTTAGAATGCGTTTTGCTTTTATTTCATTTGAGCATATCTGACTTGTTGTGCTTTGACTTATAATCATTTAAAATCTATCTTTTGTAGTTAACAAATTTGTTTGTTTATTCTGCCTGAAGCAGTGCATTTGGTTTGAAGCATGCCAGAGACTCCCCTTGGTATAACAAGCCTGGTACATATCAATTTCTTTGTTAAATTGACGAACTCATATAAGCTTGCAGCGTCCAGCAGGCATAACTGGACACTGCAAGATGGAGGTTCCTAGGATTGTGTCTGGGACCGGAGATATTGGCTAGTGTCATTCGGTTGTACAATCCAAACTGTGGCTGGCCAAAAGTGCTCACTCATGTAGCTGGAAGCAGCTCACATGCTAGAGGCTGTGCGTGAACAGCCCGGGAGTGGGGTTCACAGCAGAGCAGGGTAAGGGTGGCTCCCAGAGTTGAGGATTAGAGTGACCTAGCAGATCACCGGTTCAGATAACACGAGGGGAACGTCACAGCATTTTACCTGGACAGAATCAGACACTTTCGTAAATCCTCCCAGCTGTTTGTATCAGTTGCAGACAGAGTAAGAGGTTAATCAGTCTCCACCTAGAGAATTTTTCCTGGATCACATCTGGAATATGCATGACCTATGACTTGGCTAATGTCGCTCCATCCAACAGAGTCATCACTCATTCAATGAGGTCTCAATCTGCCTCAGTGCCCTTTCTGGCACTACTTCCAATTGCGGGCACTTGTATAGCGGCAACCTGGTCCTCACTTTTGGCTCCCACTATGCTGTGGCTCAAGACTCCAGAGACGATGCTAGAGTGGGAAGAAGAAAAAATGGTCACTAATCTGTTCCGTAACAGTTGTTCTTCGAGATGTGTTGGACATATCCATTCCACGACCCATCCTCCTAACCCAGAGGTGGGCAAACTATGCCTGTGGGCCACATCCGGCCCACGGGACCGTCGTGCCCGGCCCCCGAGCTCCTGCCCTGGGAGGCTAGCCCCGGCCCCTCCCCGCTGTTCCCCCTCCACTGCAGCCTCAGCTCGCTCGCTCCGCTGCCAGCGCAATGCTCTGGGCGGCGGGGCTGTGAGCTCCTGGGGCAGCGCAGCTGCAGAGCCTGGCCTGACCCGGTCTCTGTGCTGCGTGGTGGCAGCGGCGTGGCTGGCTCCAGCCGGGCGGCATGGCTGTAGCGCCACCAGTCACTGGTACTCCTGGCAGCACGGTAAGGGGGCATGGAGCAGGGGGGGTTGGATAGAGGGTAGGGGAGTTCGTGGGGTGGTCAGGGGGCGGGGGTGTGGATAGGGGTCGGGGCGGTTGGGGGGGGAAGAGGGGGTTGAATGGAGGCAGTCAGGAATGAGAGGGGGGGTTGGACGGGGTGGCGGGGGCAGTCAGGGGCAGGGGTTCCGGGAGCAGTCGGGGACAGGGAGAAGGGGTGGTTGGATGGGGCAGGGGTCCCAGGGGGGCCGTCAGGAATGAGAGGAGGGGTCGGATGGGGTGGCAGGAGTCTGGGGGCGGTCAGGGAACAGGGAGCGGGGGTGTGTGGATGGGGCAGGGGTCCTGGGGGGGCCGTCAGGGAACAGGGGAGGTTGGATGGGGCAGGAGTCCCCGGGGTGGGTAGGGCCGGGCCACGACCCCCTCACCTAACCGGCCCGCCATACAATTTACAAAACCTGATGCGGCCCTCAGGCCAAAAAGTTTGCCCACCTCTGTCCTAACCCCTTCATTGGATTTGCAACAAGAAGGAGCTGAGAGGGTTAGGGTAGCTCTGCCCTTTATATCTGCACACAGTGGTGTGCGGCAGCAGGGGAAACTTGTGCTGCTCAGTGGGTACTGTTGAGGGGAAAAGTTTCCAACAGCCGCTGGATCGCATTGACACCGAGAGGAATGGACATGTGCAATGCATCTGAAGAACAACAGTTACGGAACAGGTTCATAACTGTTTTTTCTCAGTTAAATATAATTTGTGGCTTTGGTTAAGTGTCAAAAAATCCTGAAAAAAATGCTGAAATATACATCTATTGTTAGATAGTATTGGATTCCCTGTATGTGAAAGATTGTGTTAGTGGCTCATGAAAGCAAAGATGATGGTATTCTAAAATCAGGACTTTGGAAGATGGCCTGGGTGTAATTTTTTGTGGTGATTATGCTAAATGTGTTCATGCAGCTATTGTGGGTAGTAATGGGAGTTAGTTGTTCGTCTAATTTTATGGTGCCATTGTTTTGAACTTTTGCCCTGGAGCGCCATGAATGAGGTGGGATTTGTTGACTTTTGTATGTGAATTTTTTTTTTCATTAAGTGAATTCATGCTGGTGAAAGGTGCTGGAGTGATAGTCATGGGATTTGAAGATTTCTATTTATCCCCAGAACAAGAACAAAACAGTCAGCAGAAGTGCATGTTTTTCCTACAAATTCTCCCATTAAATGCCTCAGTCCTCACCTATATTGACCACCTCTGGCAGTGAAAGTGGAATTCACACCCATTCTGTACTTTTCCCTGTCTGCCAGCAAGGGGCTCAGCTGTCATGACGGTTTTTGCACTGTGGACACTGGTTCACTAGGAATTGGATTGAGACACCCTCCAAACTCATTTGATATTACCACCAAACAGCCTGCAAATAATAATAATAATACTTTGCAATTTTATTGCTCTTATCAGCTGAGGAGCTCAAATGACTTTAAAAACATTCGTGAATTAGCCTACTAACACCCCTGTGATGCAGGTAATTATCATTCCCATTTTACAGTGGTCAAAGCATAGCCCCTTAAACATGCAGAGGGGGCTTTTGGTAGGGGAACCTGGTCCTTCCCACTACACTGGGATCTGGCCCAGGGCCCTGTGAGGGTGACACAAGGTCTGACACTCAGGAGCACCTTAAAGCTGTCCTCCCATGGCCACTTTCTACCAGCCTGCTATTGTCCAAAGTTTGCAGTCTATCACAGGAGGCTGTTAAGGGCGGCTCACTGCTTGGTATCTCTTTGCAGCTGGGCATGGTGTGGTAGCTGTCTTCGTCCTGGGGTGGTGGCTGCCTCCTGTCATGCCTTGGCCCTCCGTGCAGGTCAGTTTCAAGTCTCTCCCTTTCAGGGGTAGTCCATAAACAAAACATAGGGAATCAACACAAATAAACCGGGTTAGTAAATGGGGGGGGGAGAATGCCTCCCTCTCTGGGTATAACAGAAACAGATCTTCCCTTGTCTTAGGGAGTGACCTTCAGGCAGTTGTTGAGGGAGAGATCTTGCCTTCCCTTAGCCCTTTTCTCAGGAGCTTCAAGGCAGAAGTTCTTTTCTCTTCCTTGGTCTGCCCACAAGTGAGCTGTTTTGCTCCTTTTTAACTCCTCTTCCAGTCTGTGCATCTTTTGCAGGTGCGGTGGGCCAGGGTTGATTGAGCCCAGAGCAGCTCCTTAACCCCTTGTTGTCCAGTGTGAGGTTTGTATACCCCGTCACATATGATCAGGAATATAATCTAGAACTCATGACTGTGTTCTTATCATAAGATCATCATTCCTTTCATTCATCACCAACTTGAGCTGGATTTGAGCTTGTAATTAGTTGTAAAGGATCCATAATACAATATTAGTCCCAAAAGGAATTAATTCTGTTGGATTATATATATCTAAAACATTATGTTAGCCATGTCAAAGTCATGTTTCTGTAAACTGCTTGGTGTGTGGATAATTTTTTAGAAAATCATCTAGAAATGAACCTTTCGCTGTTCTAAATATCCTATTAGGAAGAAACAAAATGCTACAGTGGCTTTTATTCTTTGCTTCTGTGTCTGACTGTGCATTAGAAGGGAATTTGTTGGGCCATTATTATGTGTTGGATCAGGCCCAGTCCTCACCTCATTTCTACCCTGGAGCAGTTGCAGGGTTGGGTCCTAAAGGTTGCATAAGAAAAGGTAATATTTTCCTACAACAGTAGAAAGCTTTAGGGCTGAATTCATAGTGGTGTAACTGGTGTAAATCAGTGGCATTACAGAAGGGCTGGATTTGGCTCTTAGTGAGGGGGTAATACAGGCAGAAATAACGTGAGCAAGATCCTGGGCTCTGTTAAGTCTGCTTTGCACCACACCTCAGACGCAATGCAAATGTAGTTAGTTTAATTGGCCAGCTGAAGATTCCTCTTGCATACGGGAATCCTCTAATGGTGTACAGCCAGCATAGCTGGCCCTACACCAAACCTCTTGCTGCTCCCAACATAGGGGTTGTGTTGGGGCATGTCTAGAGTGTTGCTGCACTTCAGTGAATTTTGGCTTATAGAATAATCCCCTTGTGGGCTGTTGCAGCCAGATGTAACTTAGAGCAGCTTCATGGCTGCTCTGAGTTGCAGTGAGGGCCAAACCAGCTCTCAGTTGTCACCAGGCTCAAAAGCATTACCTGAGGAGCTATCCCTCAGTATACAAATTTGTTACAAAGAGGACAAACTCAAAATATCCTTGTTAGTAGTGGAAAGACCCAGAAGAAATAGATTTAAGCTGTGTCACGTTAAACAAATATTAGAAGTAGAGCTTAACAACTATTGCAAAACATTTTCTGTGACTATTCATTCAGATTCTTAAACAAATTCATTGTGGCCATGGTTGTGCCCTTTTCATTTTGCTTTTGCAATCATTCACATGATCGGGTTATGCCAGCATGTACACTCATGGAAAAAGTGAATTGTAGGCTTGCATGTTTGAATCCTAGTGGAAAGCAAATTTTAAATTAATTTTCCTTAAGCGTTTGTCCCAGAAATCTGTTTTTTAAGGGAAATGCACATCCATTCAAGGAACACAAACAATATCAATATACTAATCACTTTCCATCTATCTAGGTACCCCACAACACATTATCTCATAGTTGCAGCAAAGCTTGAATAGCAAAGTGTAGAGTAAGCAACATTTTTAAAAAACGTACTTTTAATAGTTTTGCATAAAGAATAAATTAGAAAAAATACTGTCTGTTTGCACAGATATTCTTTGAACAGAAGAGGAAGTAAAATACATCAGATATTTATTTGTTACTAATTATTTACTCTGTGAGGTGCAAAGGAAGGCTGTATATTGCCATCAGTGGAGATGCTCAGGATTAAGAATAAACATCCCAGGTTTAGGAAAAATTAAGCCACTCCTACTTTGGTGCTGGGGGATGTGATGGTGTAACCCACTCAAGGACCCTTCTAAACCAAAAGACTCTATGATATTAATATATGTTCCAGCCGCAGGACCAAAAGCTGCCTCTTACAGAGATCAAACAAATGCCCTATCTCACTTGGGCAAAGGTCGTGACCATGTTGCTGTGGCCAAGAGCAGAGCCCTGCCCTCTCTGGCAGGCACAGAGGTATAAGAAAAGGGAGGGAGGGAGGGAACTCTCAGGTTTCTTTAATCTCAGCTGACTAGCTGCTGTCTTGAAATGTTTGTTTGGAAAAGTTAAAGTTATTCTTTGACTTGACTTGGTCTGTAGGTTTCTGCTAGGTCGGAGAGGCTGGTGTTCCCTTTCATTTTCTTTAAAACAAGCACGGCTTGCGGGACAGTACTTTTTAATTCATAAGTGTAACAGTGGGTTTAGCGTGTCCTTTCAATCTTGCTCATCATTGCCATCTTAAATTGTATTAGACTATGGAGCAAGGGTGGCCTTCCAATTTGTGAGGATGAAAGGTTGGAAGCTGCCACACCGCCCTCCCTCCATAGGACCCTTCCTCCCTTGGTCTAAGAAGTTTACTCTAGTGGACAAGGCAAGGGACTCAGTGTTGGGAGACCTGGACTCTATTCCTTACTTTACCTTTGATTCATTGAGACCTTCGGAGAGTCACTTCACTACTCCGTGCCCTAGTTTCCCTATTTTTAAAATGGGGATAATGTCTCCTACGTTGTGACTGATTTGTTTTAAAGCACTTTGAGATCCTCCTGTGAAAAAAGCCTGAGTCCCACTACCGGAGAGGGTAGCTATGCAGGCAAGTACTATAATTTACTCCCCTCCAGGACTGCTGCTGAATGGAGAGGGGAAATCAGGCAGGGAATTAATAAAATGACCAAGGGCCCCCAAACTTCACAGTTCCTACTGGTCATTTATTTTACCTGTTTTTAAGGCTAGCCCTACGGGTAAGCTTATCTCAGTCACAAAGATCGTTAATCCCTATGAAAACACAAACACCTCTGTTTCACAGAGGCTTAGAGCTGATGAGACAGCCATTAAACATGCTTTTGAATCAGTGCTGTTCCTCTTTGTAGTTTTATAAGCCACGTGAAACTGTGCTTGTTCCTGTGAAGTGCTCCAGCACTTCATATTGAAAAACATTAGAAAGAATCATAACATTTTGACATACATTAGATTACTCTCTTTAGTGTTATGGCCGCAAGCTCCTTAAAACCTTTACAGGCTGGTTTACCCAAGTTCTGTCTGACAGAAGAGAGGTTTTGTCTTGACATCTTGTGAATTACTGAGGATTTGTCAGATATTATCCAATTTAACTAGAGTACTTTTTTTTTAAAGGACAAATCATAAACAAATAGTCTATCTTTTTGGAATATGGAATTAGCTTTCTGGGGTCTGTATGTATTTGGATGGTAATGAAAGAAAGACCTGTTTTTTGCTTATCATTGACAGTCTTTTCTAATGACTGAGATATTTCATTTCCGTCTTGTACACTGCTATGCAATCATCAAAGATGTCTTGATTATATTCCTCCTTGAACAGGCCCCTGTAATGTTAGTGGAATGTATGTACATGCATTTGTCGGGAAGAAGAAGAGAGTATGTCCCATTAATTTAATGGAACTTGCATACGCAACTCTTAGGCTTTGTCTACACTGCCTGTCAACAATACGAACCCCGCTCGTAGGGGGTGGAAGTATTTTGTCGGCAAAAGTGCCGACAAACAGCATTTACACTGCCTGACTTTTAGTGACAAAGCCTCAGAGAGGTGGGGTTGGAAAGAGCCCAAAACAATTCAGATATGCACAAGGAGAAGGAAAGACCCCACCTAATATTGAGTTGCATATGAGCACCAGAGAGGAAATAGTCCCCAGTTATGTTAATGGATATTAGTGCCTTTATTGAGTAGTATAAGTAGGCTTGGAAGAATTAGATTTTTATCTGTAGATAACATAAACATCGATTTCACGGTACACACACAAACCGATGATAAAATATTTCCATTTATGATCATTGAAATTTACGGATGGCAAAGAAAAGTGGTGCTTGAGAACTTAGAGTTTGAATTAAGGATATTTGCTTTGTATATTTTGACATGTGATTTTGACCATTTGTTTTAACGGTTATAAAGCTTTAACTTTTTGAATTTCAATATTTACTATCATTAAATGATTGTCTGATTCGCCATTGTCTGACTTCCCCCCATAATTTCCCACAACATGCACATTTTTTTGATAAAAATAGAAAAAAAGCTTATAAATAAACCTTGATATTATCCATTGAAATTATAAAAAAAATCAAATTCTGCCACTCCTAAATATAGGCTTCCTTGATCTTCCTATCAGATATGAAGCTTGCCAGGCCAATTTGCAGCAGTCTCATCAGTGAAGTTCAGAGCCCTCAGACCACCATCAAATCTGGTCAAAGGGCAGTTGTCAGTGATGTGTGACATTGTCTGTCTTTGACCGCATCGGCATGTAGTATCCTCTTGTTGCCCCATGTGTGAAAGCTGGTTGCATTTTAACTCTGAACCATTCAAAATCAATTCAGAAGGACTCATGAGTGGTATGGCAAATCGAAGCTGGATACATGCATGGTCGGGCCAGTTATAATAGACTGGTTGCTGATGTCAGCTGCAGATCATTCTTCACACCATGTTGATGTTGCAGAGAAATCTGAGCAGGGCAAGCAGATCCACAATGGTTGCTTCAATGACAAGCATGCTCTTGGATGGTCAAAGAGGTCTGTGTATAGTGGTAGGCGTAGGTTTGCCCTGATCTTCCCAACCATTCTGGCTTTAGTGTCCTCATGATGGATGTGTGGAGGAGTGATGTTGCTTAACACGAGGAGCCAGAGTATTGGTGTGGGTAGAAGCATCCCAATTACGATATTCACAGTTGAGTACAGTTGTGTGTCAGCCGATTTGACATGGGATGAATGGAGCCAGACTGGAGCATAGTATTCTGCTGCAGAGTAACAGAGGGCTAAACTGAATGATCAAAGAGTTTGAGCGTTTGCTCCCCACAAACTGCCAGCCCATTTGCTTAGAAGGTTATGTGACCTCACCTTAGTCACAGTTTTACTCAGGTGGTTAAGAAGATATGCGAGAGATCTATCTAGGGTTACTCCAAAGTAGACAGGGTGGGAATCCTGTTTCAAGAAATGTCCATTGAGAAAGATAGTCAGTTCTTGGGCTGTTCTGGCATAGTAAAGACAGAACACACTCAAAACTGTTTTGGTCACACTTGGTTGTAAATACCACTGACTACTGTATTTGGCCATCTTAATCAAGTGAGCTTTTAGGGAGTCTTCAAGTTCTGCAAATGACCGTGCTTGGATGTCTAAGCAAATGTCATTTGTGTACGTGAACTTGCGGAATTGGGTAAGTGAAAGGTCATTTGTATACATGTTGAAAAACATGGGTGACAGCACAGAGCCTTGCGATAGACTGTTGGTTTGTCTTTTCCACGCACTTAGCTCTGCCTCCCATGTGCATTTGGAAACACCTGCTGCAGAGGAGAAGGTCAATGGCATTGACTACTCATGCTGGGAGTGCTCTTGACAATTTGACTAGAGCCCCATGGCCAGACCATGCCATGTCAGTGGGTGATAGTAATGGGCATCCAGAGGGAACTGACCCATTTTTTTATGTTAGTGGGGCTTATAATTATACACTGAGGGTATGTCTACACTACGAAATTAGGTTGAATTTATAGAAGTCAGTTTTTTAGAAATCATTTTTATACAGTCGATTGTGTGTGTCCACACACAAAATGCTCTACGTGCATTAAGTCGGCGGACTACGGCCACAATACTGAGGCTAGCGTAGACTTCCGGAGCGTTGCACTGTGGGTAGCTATCCCACAGTTCCCGCAGTCTCCGCCGCCCATTGGAATTCTGGTTTGAGATCCCAATGCCTGATGGGGCAAAAAAAGTGTTGCAGGTGATTCTGGGTACATGTCGTCAGGCCCCCACTCCCTCCCTCCCTCCCTCCATGAAAGCAATGGCAGACAATTGTTTCGCGCCTTTTTTCAGCCCAGACGCCATAGCACTGGGATCATGGAGCCCGCTCAGATCACCGTGGCAATTATGAGCACTATAAGCACCACGCGCATTATCCTGGAGTATATGCAGAACCAGAACCTGCCAAAGCAAAACCAGGCGAGGAGGCGACGGCAACGCGGTGACGAGAGTGATGAGGACATAGATATGGACATAGACTTCTCACAAAGTACGGGCCCCGGCAATGTGCACATCATGGTGTTAATGGGGCAGGTTCATGCCGTGGAACGCTGATTCTGGGCCCGGGAAACAAGCACAGACTGGTGGGACCGCATAGTGTTGCAGGTCTGGGACGATTCCCAGTGGCTGCGAAACTTTCGCATGCGTAAGGGCACTTTCATGGAACTTTGTGACTTGCTTTCCCCTCCCCTGAAGCGCCAGAATACCAAGATGAGAGCAGCCCTCACAGTTGAGAAGCGAGTGGTGATAGCCCCGTGGAAGCTTGCAACGCCAGACAGCTACCAGTCAGTCTGGCATCAATTTGGAGTGGGCAAATCTACTGTGGGGACTGCTGTGATCCAAGTAGCCAATGCAATCAAAGAGCTCCTGATATCAAAGGTAGTGGCTCTGGGAAATGTGCAGGTCATAGTGGATGGCTTTGCTGCAATGGGATTCCCTAACTGTGGTGGGGCGATAGACGGAACTCATATCCCTATTTTGGCACTGGAGCACCAAGCCAGCGAGTACATAAACCGAAAGGGGTACTTTTCGATGCTGCTGCAAGCACTGGTGGATCACAAGGGATGTTTCACCAACATCAACGTGGGATGGCCGGGAAAGGTACATGACGCTCACGTCTTCAGGAACTCTGGTCTGTTTCAAAAGCTGCAGGAAGGGACTTTCGTCCCAGACCAGAAAATAACCGTTGGGGATGTTGAAATGCCTATAGTTATCCTTGGGGACCCAGCCTACCCCTGCCATGGCTCATGAAGCCATACACAGGCAGCCTGGACAGTAGTCAGGAGCTGTTCAACTATAGGCTGAGCAAGTGCAGAATGGTGGTAGAATGTGCATTTGGACGTTTAAAAGCACGCTGGCGCAGTTTACTGACTCAGGTAGACCTCAGCGAAACCAATATTCCCATTGTTATTACTGCTTGCTGTGCGCTCCACAATATCTGTGAGAGTAAGGGGGAGACATTTATGGCGGGGTGGGAGGCTGAGGCAAATCGCCTGGCCGCTGATTACGCGCAGCCAAACACCAGGGCGGTTAGAAGAGCACAGCAGGGCGCGGTGCGCATCAGAGAAGCTTTGAAAACCAGTTTCATGACTGGCCAGGCTACGGTATGAAAGTTCTGTTTGTTTCTCCTTGATGAACCCCCCCCCCCTTGGTTCACTCTACTTCCCTGTAAGCTAGCCACCCTCCCCTCCCCCCTTCGATCACCGCTTGCAGAGGCAATAAAGTCATTCTTACTTCACATTCATGCATTCTTTATTAATTCATCACACAAATAGGGGGATAACTGCCAAGGTAGCCCGGGAGGGGTGGGAGAGGAGGGAAGGACAAAGACACATTGCACTTTAAAACTTTAAAACTTATTGAAGGCCAGCCTTCTGTTGCTTGGGCAGTCCTCTGGGGTGGAGTGGCTGGGTGGCCGGAGGCCCCCCCACCGAGTTCTTGGGCGTCTGGGTGAGGAGGCTATGGAACTTGGGGAGGAGGGCTGTTGGTTACACAGGGGCTGTAGCGGCGGTCTGTGCTCCTGCTGCCTTTCCTGCAGCTCAACCATACGCTGGAGCATATCAGTTTGATGCTCCAGCAGCCGGAGCATCGACTCTTGCCATCTGTCAACAAGCTGACGCCACCTATCCTCTTCAGCCCGCCACTTACTCTCTTCAGCCCGCCACCTCTCCTCGCGTTCATATTGTGCTTTCCTGCACTCTGATATTGTCTGCCTCCACGAAGTCTGCTGTGCTCTGTCAGTGTGGGAGGACAGCAGGAGCTCTGAGAACATGTCATCCCGAGTGCGTTTTTTTCGCCTTCTAATCTTCGCTAGCCTCTGCGAAGGAGAAACATTTGCAGCTGGTGGGGGAAAAGGGAGATTGGTAGTTAAAAAGACACATTTTAGAGAAAATAGGATCACTCTTTCCCGTTAAACCTTGCTGTTCACATTACACAGCACATGTGCTTTCGTTACAAGGTCGCATTTTGCCTCTTATATTGAGGGCCTGCTGGTTTGGTGTGAGAGATCACTCACGCAATGCCAGGCAACAGAATTCGGCTTGCAGGCAGCCATGGTAAGCCACAGTCTTTTGGCTTCTTTAACCTTCATAACATGTGGGAATGGTTTCAAACAGCAGCGCCCCCATTTCCCATACCAAGCAGCCGTTGGGTTGGCCGTTTAAAAGGAGGGGCTGCGGTTTGCGGGTTAGCGTGCAGCACAAACCCAAATAACCCCCCCCCCACATATGCAATTCTCTGGGATGATCACTTCACCCCTCCCACCACCACGTGGCTAACAGCGGGGAACATTTCTGTTCAGCCACAGCCAAACAGCAGAGAAGCTCGGGCACCTCTGAATGTCCCCTTAATAAAAGCACCCTATTTCAACCAGGTGACCATGAATGATATCACTCTCCTGAGGATAACACAGAGAGATAAGGAACGGATGTTGTTTGAATGCCAGCAAACACCAGGACCATACGCTGCCATGCTTTGTTATGCAATGATTCCAGACTACGTGCTACTGGCCTGGCGTGGTAAAGTGTTCTACCATGGTGGACGGAATGAGGCAGCCCTCCCCAGAAACCTTTTGCAAAGGCTTTGGGCGTACATCCAGGAGAGCTTTATGGAGATGTCCCTGGAGGATTTCCGCTCCATCCCCATACACGTTAACAGACTTTTCCAGTAGCTGTACTGGCCACGAATGCCAGGGCAAATTAATCATTAAACACGCTTGCTTTTAAACCATGTGTAATATTTACAAAGGTACACTCACCAGAGGTCTCTTGTCCGCCCTCAGGGTCCGGGAGCACGCTGGGTGGGTTCGGGGGTTACTAGTTCCAGGTCCAGGGTGAAAAACGTATCTTGGCTGTTAGGGAAACCGGTTTCTCTGCTTCCTTGCTGTGAGCGATCTTCATGCTCTTCATCATCATCTTCCTCGTCCCCAAAACCCGCTTCCGTGTTGCTTGATTCTCCATTGACGGAGTCAAAGCACAGGGTTGGGGTAGTGGTGGCTGAACCCGCTAGCATGGCATGCAGCTCAGCGTAGAAGCGGCATGTCTGCGGCTCTGCCCCGGACCTTCCGTTTGCCTCTCTGGTTTTGTGGTAGGCTTGCCTTAGCTCCTTAATTTTCAGGCAGCACTGCTGTGCGTCCCTGTTATGGCCTCTGTCCTTCATGCCCTTTGAGACTTTTTCTAATGTTTTGGCATTTTGTTTACTGGAACGGAGTTCAGCTAGCACGGATTCGTCTCCCCATAGGGCGAGCAGATCTCGTACCTCCTGTTCGGTCCATGCTGGAGCTCTTTTGTGATCCTGGGACTCCATCATGGTCACCTCTTTTGATGAGATCTGCACTCACCTGCACCTTGCCACGCTAGCCAAACAGGAAATGAGATTCAAAAGTTTGTGGGCCTTTTCCTGTCTACCTGGCCAGTGCATCTGAGTTGAGAGCGCTGTCCAGAGCGGTCACATTGAGCACTCTGGGATAGCTCCCGGAGGCCAATACCGTCGAATTCCGTCCACACTACCCCAAATTCGACCCGGCAAGGCCGATTTCAGCGCTAATCCCCTCGTCGGAGGTGGAGTAAAGAAATCGATTTAAAGAGCCCTTTAAGTCGAAAAAAAGGGCTTCGTCGTGTGGACGGGTCCAGGCTTAAATTGAGGTAATACTGCTAAATTCGACCTAAAATCGTAGTGTAGACCAGGCCTGAGAGGGAAAGTGACTGGAGTTTACAGGGTTATGGCATGGATTTTGAACAAAGTTAAATTATGGTTCGCTCCTTTATATACCATGCTTTAACCATGTCAGGGCATTGCCATGCTAATCTCTCAACATAATTCATAAATGAAGATGGGACTCAAGGTGAGGATACGTTTTCTAAACTCAGTTTGGCTCACACTGTGACCACCTCTGTATATACATTGGTTAAGGGAAACAGAAGTAAAATTGAGACTTTGTGTTTCACTAGCATCCAGCCCTGTGTTCTGTGGAGTTCTATAGCACTAACAACTGATCTCTTTTCATTAGGAAAGTAGAGTTTGGGGGATTTATATGTATGGGAAAACATCCCTGTGAAGGGACAGCTGTTGACCTGCGGAAATATGTACAGCATATGGCTCACTCTGCAAAATGAGACCATGCAAGAGTGGCCCAGGGTTGACGGGTATGTGTGTGTGTGCGGGAGAGGGAACACACTTCAAAGTCTCATGCCTATATTCTAGTTCCACTTACATGTCTGCTTTCCAGCTGGATTTGCTCTGGATTTACTGCAGGATGTTTGAAAATTTGACTCCTTGTTAATTCTAGGCAGACCATATGATTAATGGCTCCCCTTATTTGTAATAAAAATGAGTGTATTGGTGTTTCTGCTTAAATTGTGTGTATTTCCTGCGTTAGTATTGTAATTGTGATTTATTGTCCTAAATCATGCAAGTTTAGAATCCATTAACTTTCTTTGGAGGTTGGAGCTGGGGGTGTGCTGGCATGTGAGTGAACTTCTTTCCATGGATGGGCTGCTCCTAAAAGGATAAATTCAAGCCCCCCCCCCCACCACCACCCCACAAATCAACAATAAAAATAAACAAAAATGGCTTCTCTCTTAATATAATCAAAATAGGCAGATTTTCTGTGCTCCCCTTTTGGCTGTGAAGCAGCAGATCTTACACACTGAACAGGGGGTGTATCACATTTGGCCACTGCTTGTCTTTCTGTAATAGAAATATGTCAAACAATTGAAGAGCATTCAGAGAAGAGCAACCGAAGCAATCAGAGCCCTGGACAGGATTAATATATGAAGAAGATTAAAATTTTCATTGTGGCTATGATGCTGGAAGGCGAGATGCCAGCTCTTGCCCAGGCTGCAGGCATTAGCTAAGAACTGAGAAACTCATAGCTGGAGACCAGACCAGTTTACCTGTATGTTAAGATTTGCTCAGAATAGGTATTAGTCTTATAAGGATGTATTTCGTGTTTAGATGCTATGAAATGCTTGTAAGTCCCTGCATGCGTTAATCTCACTTGTAATGTCGGTATTCCATCCTATAAGAAAATATGGAAGTTTTGCTTAATAACTTTGAGAATGTTTGCTCTGAACTTGTGAACCCAACCATGCAAATTATTCTCCCACCAGCAACGCTAAATACCAATGAGATATTTGGATGTAAAACAGAAACTTGCCCATTTAATAAACATCTTCTACCAGCCTGCCCATATTGTTTACCGATTTCATAATCCAGTGTCCATGACATCATCATTCACAGTCATGGTAGTGAAAACAAAGGATTGAAACAGCAAAATCAGGAAGGAGGAGGAGCCTGACTGGAAAGGAGAATTTATTCTGTTTATATACATACAAAGATCCTGGTAATTGCCAATGATGGGTGGGGGGGGCATGCGGGGGAGGGAGGGAAAGCCAAGAGAATATGACAATTACTCATAGTTTAGATAAAATGCTGTAATTTATATAAAATTTGCCTGAGTTTGGCACTCTGTGCAAGTCTGGGTTTTCAAAGCTCTATACAGGGCTCTTTGTTTAGGGATGTTGCTGGACTGGTTTTCTGTCAGGCAGGTGTAGAGAGCATTCAGGCTGAAACACAAACACCAAAGTCAACTCCTTATGGTGGCAATCTCCAGAGTGACTCAAGGAAATAAAGTCAGCAATGTCTCTTGCTACAAGCTGGTACTGTATATGCTACTCCTGAATTATTTTTTTAACTTTGTATTCGTAACTTGATCGTCCCTTATAAACTAATTGTATGTCAGAAAATGGAGCACAAAGGCTCCTCCATCTGTCCAGGTTGGATATGGTGCACAATGGAGCATATCCGATTTGCGGTACCTCTTAGGTAATCAGATTAATATCTCCCGAATTTAATTTACCCTTTTGATACAGAGCCTTTCATGTGCCTCCCTTCACGTCTCACATTTTGATGAAGCTCCATGAACTTTTAGTAATTTCCCTGAAATCTATATGCGGGACGTCTGCACTCGTTTGAGGAGTTCTTGGGACTTGTATAATTAAATATGTTTCTGGCACTCTCTTAATGGCATACTCTCCCCTGAGTGAAAAACTGCTCCAAAATCTGAGGTCATTTGTTTAATTTAGAAGCAAAGGTTATGGAACAACAATTTCAGACTTCACCAGCCAAGCCCCCGTGGCTTTGAAGGGAAAAAAAAATTAATAAATTTGATGTCCTACGCACAAAATAAATTAACTATTGTGTCACTTTTAAAATGATATCAGATTTCAGGCAGGTTCCCCCTCCCACTCTGTTCCCTGCTCTTCTTTTCATTTTAATTCTTTCTCCACTTATTATGTTTTCGACTTCTTGCCTGGCTTTGTTGCTCACTGTTGTTCTTGCATAGCAAACATCTGGATGAGATTTTGTCAGCTGGATTTGAGGAAGAACTGTAAATGATGCAGGTTTTTTTTTAAAAAAATTATTCATAGAAAGTTTGAAGTCAGAATCATGTTTTAAATGGTTTTAGCTTCTGGCTGTTGGTTCCCGAGGAATGCACAGCATAAGACAGTTTGCTGCTGTTTTCTCAAGGATACTTAGGGTGGAATTATGTAATTCCCCATTCTTCTTCATGTGCTGTCCTTATGTGTATTCCACACATGCATGTGTGCCATGCACCTGAGGTCGGAAAACCCTGCAGTTAGTGTCCATTGGCCTGCGCTCTGGAGCTCCTTTTGCTCAGTACCGAATGTATAAGGGGAGGTGCAGAATAACAACCTTTCCTGTTCCTTCTTACCACCACATGGCCTGAGTCAGCATCATCTATGTTTTAAGCTTCTTTGCACTTTCTTATCTGGGACTCTTTGCCAGAGGATATTGTGAAGGCCAAGACTATAACAGGGTTCAAAAAAGAGCTAGATAAGTTCATGGAGGATAGGTCCATCAATGGCTATTATCCCGGATGGGCAGGGATGGTATCCCTAGCCTCTGTTTGCCAGAAGTTGGGAATGGGTGTCAGGGGATGGATCACTTGATGATTACCTGTTCTGTTCATTCCCTCTGGGGCACCTGGCACTGGCCACCATAGGAAGATTGGTTGCTTGGCTAGATGGACCTTTGGTCTGAACCACTATGGCTGTTCTTATGTTCTTAATCTCCTTTGCTTTCTGGTCCAGTCATTCTGAGGGACATTTTGACTCCAGAAGAGGAAACCACCTTGAGGAGAGAAAGCTACTCCCCCCGCTCTATCCATGAGCTGGAGACTCCATCCACCATGACTGACAGTACCACCAGTGGATCTGGTTCCAACCTTCTTGTCAGCTGAATGTGACATCCAGAATGAACCGTCAAATCAACAAAGAGAGATTAGCGTGGACAGGGCTTCTTGACTATCTTGGACCTATCCTCTGCCCAGACAAGATTACCTTCCAAGATAGCTCTGGTAGCCAATGCCCTTGGGGTCCTCCCCAACCAGCCTTTGAACGATCATACTGACCCTGTTGGGGTCCATGGGATCCCTGTACACAGCACCCTGGATCTGTGCAAGAGTCTCACTGGCCCTCTTCCCCTAGGCAACAGCAACCAGCTCTGCCAGAGTATGTGGAGGGGGAAGACATGAAGCCAGATCCAGTGATACTGATGGTACTGACAGACGCATCATCCTCATCTGATGATGCAATTGCCCCAACTTTGTCATTGCTGTCGAATGATCACAGGCAATAACAAGTACCATAGGCGATGAGTAGATGGGAAGTAATGATGGGTCAAGTGCACCCCCCCATCAGATTTCTGCTTGGCCTGCCAGTGGAGGGAGAGGGGCTCCCTTCTGTCGCAGCACATGCCCCCTGGCATGCTTGGCCCCTGTACCTGGCAGCTGGGCTTGGGCAGGGAGCAGAAGGGGCAGGACCAGCCACTTCTCAGGCCAGTCGCTTCTCATGCATGCAAGAGCCCAGCTGGGGAGGCGGCAGCAGCCTGCCTTGTCTGCTGCCCACCTGGGACTGGCTGCCGGGGTCAGGGGTCGAGAGAGCCGGAACCCACTCTCCACCCCAGCCACTGCCGCCTCCCCAGCCAGGTTCTCGTAGGCAGCCTCCACGCTGCACAGGGCAGTGACCTAGAGTGGCCAGCTTCAGCTGTCATGAGCAGTGGCTCCGTCCCACTCCCCACCTGGGCCTGGGTGCCAGGAAGAACGGCCAAATGATCTGGAAACGTGCCAGGGGGAGGCACAGCGTGAGAAGACGGAGCCCCTCCACCCCTGCAGGTAACTCTGGTGGGGCGGAGAGAGTGCGGCAGCCCAGGGCTGGGCACTAGGGCAGGAGGTCGCTGGGGAAGGTGCCGGGAGCAGTTTCCCTGGTCTCTGCTCAGCCAGAGTCATTGCCCGCACCCTGCGCCTCCCCTGCTGAGGTGTCTGCGAGTTCTGGGTAGACACTGGTGGTGTGAGTCTTCCCGGGCTGGGGCCGGCCCCAGCCAGGCACAGAGGCACATGCTCCCTGTTCCTGTGGCCCTAGCTCCCCAGGAGCTGGCAGGATTGGCTGCCCTGGCCCAGGGATGTGGGTCTGGGAGTTCCTCCCGGAGGAGACACGTGGGGCAGTCGGTGTCCTTCCCTTTATATTATGCCCCCCCCAAGTCGTCTATGCCAAGTACTCTTGCAGAGGGTGACTGTTGAACCTAAAATCCCACTTTAGGAAGTTCATGATTACTGATACATAAGCTCCTGGACATCCTACAGCCCACTGGACCCAATCAAGTAGCTCTCCCAGTAAACAAGGCATTATGGAACCAGCCAGAGTGATATGGCACACACCTCCATCATGCACCCCAGTCCCCAAAAGAGCTGAAGCACAATTCTTCATACCTGCAAAAGGGGCAGAATTTTTGTTCACCCACCCTACCCCCAACTCCCTAGTAGTATAAGAAGCTGCAGAAACATCCACACAACAACACCCCAAGACCACCCCTGCGGACAGGGCACCAAATGACTTGATCTTATAGAAAGCAAGGTGTTCATATCCACCAGCCTCCAGTTTAAAATTGCTAACTACCAGGCCCTGTTAGTGAAGTATGATTTTATGAACTAGTCAAAATTCCTCGAGTGCAAAGTTAAACTCCACCAGGGGGACAGGGCCCAATTCAAAGCCCTTGTTGACAAGGGTAGACTTATGGAAAAATCTTCACTCCAACCCACAGTGCACTCAGCTGTTTCCGTATCTGGAGTATAGCAACTGCAATAGTAGTGTGGCGAGAATTATGGATTCACACTTTGGGATTCTCCAGAGAGATTCAGAACACCATCAAGGATTTGCCCTTTGATTAAACTAATCTCTTTAACTAGAAGACAGATATGTCTTTGCAATTAAGACTCCAGGACAACTCTTTGATACTTGGGCTTGTATACCCTGGCCCAGAAAAGGAAGCATCATAAACTGATGTATAAACAAGCCCTCTTTTGCAGCCTTTCTACCACCTATAACCATACGAACCACGATGCAAGCATCAAAAGTTGGAAAGGCCAAGATATGCAGCCCCATCCACCTTGCCATTAGTGAAAAGTTACTTTCAACAGGACATTCAAGGGTGGCAAACTATCACTTATGCCACCCACCTGTTTCCCAAATGTTTAGTGGCCAGCTAGTATATTTCATCCACTACAGGACAAGTGGGTATGAAGTATCATGCACTTTGGCTACACCATTGAGTTTTTTCTTTACCTCCCCACAAACCCACTTCTTGTCGCCTCTTCAGGGACCACACTCATGAGGAGATCCTCCGACACAAGGTAGCGTCTGTTCTTAAAAGAGAGGCCACCTCAGCACCAAGGAAAGGATTCTACTCCAACTATTTCATAGTTCCCAAGAAAAAGCGTGCACGGAGGCCTAACTTGTGTCAGCAAAATATTTGTATTTGCCCATTAAAATTCCTCATGGTTATGTTGGCATTGATAATTCCATCCCTGGAAAAAGACACATGGTTTGTGGCTCTCAACATGAAAATGCTTACTTTCATATGGACATTCACCCAACCCACAGAAGGTTCCTTAGGTTTCTGGTAGGACACGAACATTATCAGTTCAGGGTACTCCTGTTTGATATGGCAACAGCACCCAGAGTCTTCACAAAGATCTTCTAAGTGGGGCAGCACAGGTTAAATTAAACAGCTACACCGTCTTCCTGTACTTGGACGACTGGCTCCTAACAGGCAGGTTCAACCGGGAAGTTCAGTTGGCAATCTTATCTTTGCTCCACCTCCTTGCAACTCTGGGGATCTGTGTAAATACGGAAGAGTCTACTCTTGACTCCCATGCAGACCATGGATTTTATAGGAGCAATCCTAGACTCAACCGCAGCAAGGGCCTACCTTCCAATGGACAGATTCCAGGTCTTGTGCAGCTGATAAAACAAATCACTCACAGATCTCTCAAAGTCTGTCTTTCCCTACTATCTAACATCGCTTTTTGTACTTATGTAATGCTCTTCCCAGGCTTCACCTCTGGCTTCAATTGGTGTACTTGCCAGACAGAGAGAACATGAATAACAAAATGACAATCCCCACCAATGTCAGGGCTTCTGTCGCCTGTTAGACAGACCTGAAGCAAGTGCACAATGGAGTCTCTTTCCTTCCTCCCACATCCAAAACAACCATAATCACAGATTTCAGAGTAGAAGCCGTGTTAGTCTGTATCCGCAAAAAGAACAGGAGTACTTGAGGCACCTTAGAGACTAACAAATTTATTTGAGCATAAGCTTTTGTGCATATTTTTATGCTCAAATAAATTTGTTAGTCTCTAAGGTGCCACAAGTACTCCTGTTCTTTTTGCATAATCACAGACATATTCCTCCTTGGCTAGGAAGCCCACATGGGCAACCAAAGAACACAAGGTACATGGACACCTTTGGAGGCCAGGATGCATATCGATTTCCTGGAACCAAGAGAAGTCAGATGGGCTTACAATGTATTCCTTCCACTTATACAGTCCCAACATGTCTGGATAATGTCGAGCAACATGATGCTTGTCTTTTACATAAACAAACTAGCAGGTGTGAAATCCCTTAATCTCTGCATAGTGGTGTTCCACTTATAGAACTGGTGTATCTGAAACCACATCACACTCTTGGTGATGTACCTCTGAGGTGAACAAAATTTGCTGGTGGACAATTTCAGCACACACTTCTCCACTGACCACAAGTGGGAGATTACACAATTCAGTGCTAAACATAATCTTCACTCTGTGAGGAGTGTCATCTTGGGACCTGTTCACCTCTCAGATTAACAGGGAGTTCAACATATACAGCTCCAGATCAGTACTAGGTTGGGAATCCAAGGGTGATATACCTCTACTATCCTGGACAGATCACTGAGGTATGCCTTTCCTCTAAGACCTCTTCTACTCCATGTTCTGTGAAAGATTTGTCATGACAATGTGTGAGTCATTCTCATTGCACCCAACTGGCACGGGCAGTTCTGGTTTCCAGACGTTCTGCAAATATTAACCTATCCTCCCATTCCTATCTAACCTTTCCCAGATCTGCTAACTCAGGAGAATGGTGGAATCAGACATCTGAACCTGGACTCTCTTCACTTCATAGCTTGGTGTTTGGATAGGCAGCAGACCTAGAGCATTCATATTCGGAGGCTATTCAAACTGTTCTCCATCACAGCAGAAAGGACTCCATCAGAAAAAGCTGTCTAGCTAAATAGAGGCGTCTCTTTCCACCTGGGTAACAACAGAAACAATTATCCCCAGAGACCACAAGTATTCCTGCTATTCTAGGTTACCCCCTTACTCTCAAGACATCAGTCCTTTCTGTTAGCTCACTGGGGTACACCTAGCAGCAATGAGTGCCTTCCACCTTTGGATAGAGGGCTATTTTATTTTATTCACCCAATTACAACCAGATTGCTGAAGGACCTCACCAGGACCTTTGCACCAGTAGTGAGGCTAACACCACAAAGGGACCTCAGTCTTGTACTCTCAATACTTACCAGGCCACCTTTTGAACCAGTGGCCGTGTGCTTGATGTCCCACCTGTCTATGAAGGTCATCTTCCTTGTCATCATCATGTTGGCTAGTAGAGTGAGTGTGCGAGGGGGCACTCATGACCAACTCCTCATATGCTAAAGAGAAGGTATCCCTTTGAGTCCACCTGAAATGTATTCCCAAAATCATTTCAGAATTCCAAAAATCAGTCAGTTCACCACTGGTATTCTTCCTGAAGTCTCATACTTCCAGTGAGGAGCAGAGGCTTCATTCTTTCAACATCAAATGAGCTTTGGCCTTCTACCTGCAAAGAGAAAAATCTATTAGAAAAACAGCTAGACTGTTTGTTGCTATAGCAGAATGAACACTGGGTCAAGTGATATCTGCTCAGAGATTCTCTCAGTGGATTTCTGGCTGTAGCTTCCTTTGCTAACAGTTGCTGCATTTCCTTCCTGCAGGTGGGGTGAGGGCCCATTCCACTAGAGCACAGGCAACCTCAGTAATATCTCTTCAACAAGTGGTTATGCCGGACATTTGTAAGTTGGCAACCTGATGTCCATATACACCTTCACAAAGCATTACACTTTAGTCCAAGTCTCTTCTGAAGACACAGCTTTTGGAATGGCAGTGTTACAAGCATCTATACCACCTGCATCCTCACACCTTCCTCCTATTTGACTACTGCTTACCTGTCACCCACATGTGGAATACACACAGGGACCAGCACTCGGGGAAGGAATGAAAGTTATTTATACCTGTAAGTGGAGGTTCTTTGAGACGTGTGGTCCCTATCTGTATTCCACTATCTGCCCTCCTTTCACTCTGCTTCAAATCATGACTGGGTTTGCAGTAGAGAAGGAACTGGAGAGGCAGTTGGTCTGCACTACCCTCAGTGCTGAGCATGAGAAGATCCAGAGTGCAGGCATGGACCAACAGACACTACATGCAGGATTTTCTGGTCTCAGGTGCATGCTGCTCATGGGTAGCCAAGTGTGGAATACAGATAAGGGACCACACATCTTGAAAATCCTCAGTTACAGGTAAGTAACCTCCATTTTTCCACAGGACCCCTTAATTATGCACTCAAACATCTTTGTGCAATTGTGCTTCAGTCAGTTTATAATGTCACTATGTTACACGGAAAAACATCAGAAAACATCTAAGACAAGTGTGACAGACCCAGACTAGTGGGGTGCAGGAGTCTGGTAGAGGGCAAATATACTGGTCACTGGATGAGTAGCTTTCTGTTCCCTGAGTGACCAGAGAAGGGGCTGCACTAGAGTAATCAGGAACCTGCTAGAATCAGTTAAGGCAGGCAGGCTAGTTAGGACACCTGGAGCCAATTAAGAAGAAGCTGCTAGAATCAATTAAGGCAGGCTAATCAGGGCACCTGGGTTTTAAAAGGAGCTCACTTCAGTTTGTAGTGTGAGAGTGTGAGGAGCTGGGAGCAAGAGGCCCAAGGAGCTGAGAGTGAGAGGGTGTGCTGCTGGAGGACTGAGGAGCACAAGCGTTATCAGACACCAGGAGGAAGGTCCTGTGGTGAGAATAAGGAAGATGTTTGGAGGAGGCCATGGGGAAGTAGCCCAGGGAGTTGTAGCTGTCATGTAGCTGTTACAGGAGGCACTATAGACAGCTGCAGTCCACAGGGCCCTGGGCTGGAACCCGGAGTAGAGGGCGGGCCCGGGTTCCCCCCAAACCTCCCAATTGACCTGGACTGTGGGTTCTTCCAGAGGGGAAGGTCTCTGGGCTGTTCCCCAACCCACATGGTGAATCTTTGAGGCAAGAAAATCCGCCAATAAGCGCAGGACCCACCAAGATAGAGGAGGAACTTTGTCACACAAGTTAGGCACTACATTTCTGGGTGATTAATAGTGTGGCAGTATGTCTAATGATTAATGGAAAGGACTGAGTGTCAGTATTCCTGGGTTCTGTTCATTCCCAGCTCATACCACCAAATTACAAAGTTGGGGATGCTAATATTTCCTTACCTCTCAGCCGGTGGGATGGGGGTTGCCATGTTGTATTTTGAGGCTTAATTAACATTTCTGAAGCTCTTTGATAAGGTCAGCTGAAACGTGTTATAGAAACCTAGTTTGCTACTTGAGGCAGGCACCAGGCTGGAGAGGAGTGACTCTCTACAGAAATATTTCTCGGTGTCCAGCACTTACAGAGAACTATGCAGTGAGCGTGTTCCTGCTAGACCTCAGTGTGAGTGGAGGCCATAAGTGAAGCTGGAATTTAGGATAAGCCTCAATGCATTCAAGCTATGTAGTATCAGGCAGTGAGAGGCAGGGGCAGGGCGAGAGCACAAGCTGCTGGAGAGAGAGTTCACAGTATGCCCAGGTTATGTGCAGAACACCCACCAACCATTGTTTGGGGTTTCCGGTTTATTTTACAGTGTCTGTTGCTTAACCAGAATAACACAAACCTGCAAAGTCTCTGGCCATATTCTCTCCACAGTTTAACATTCTGTAAACTTCTAACAAATCAACATCAACGGGGGATGCTTTGGCTTCTGGTCAACAAATCCCCATCTCACCTCTTCCTGAGAACAGCTTGGCCACTTGTGGAACTGGAATAATGGACTCGATGAAACAACAGTCTAATCTGAACTAGCAAATCCTGTGGCTCATGTCCTGGCTCTGTCCCCTTTGTGCCACTGTGGCATTGCAAAGGAGATGGGAAATTCGTTTAAAAAGTTAGCTGGGGATGCCTCTTATGCAGGAGTGCCACCAGCTTTTTTGCTGCCCTAGGTGGCGGAAGCTCCCGCCCCCGAAATAACGCCCCCGACAGAGGCGGCGGAAGGTCCCGCCCCCGAAATATCGCCGACGACCGGGGTGGTCGAAGATCCGGCCGCCGCGGTCGCCACCCCCCAAATGTTAGTGCCCTAGGCAACTGCCTAGGTCGCCTAATGGGTTGCGCCGGCCCTGCTCTTATGTAACATGTAGGGGAACCCCTGGGTGGTGTAAAGTCATAAGTGGCTCTACGTGCTCCACTCCTGCCCCTCCCCTCCATAAGGGGCATACTAGGGGCAGCAGAGGGAATCGCAGGACCTCTAACAATCCCGAACCAGCAGAATGGCCCTTAGCAGGCCAATCTCAGCCAAATTAGCTGCTGCTGCTGTAGTTCGTGGCTGGGGCTTAACTGCTCCCCCACCCCCATTCAGGATTTGAGGGGAAGACAGGTGGCAGAAATCCACCTACAGTATGTCACATTAATGTGAAAAGAGAAGGAAACAGTAAATAAGATTTGCTGCAGTGCTTATAAAGCGATGGAGCTTCAGCTGAATGCAACATTATAAAATCTTTCTTAGTTCCCTCTGAAATTGACACACCTGATTTGCTTTTTATGCAGATATATCTGGTAGTGGTGAACAATATTGTAGTTTCTCTGTTTAATTAGGGCCTGCTTATGACCCCTCCCCCCACACCTCACATGAGCACTTACTCTTGTGAGTAGTCCCATTGAAAACCTTTGAGAACTTGTTGTTTAATGTCAGTTGTTTAATCTCTAGAGCAATGTTGTTGCTTTAAAATTTAGTAGCAGTGATAGGCATGAAAACCTGCAACCTCTTTAAACTGAGTTCACTGTTTCCTCTCTGCAGTGTGGTTTCCTCCTTTGGCACCTTCAGAGTGGAGTGGTACTGGGTGTTAGTGAGATCACATGCCCTATTTACACTTAGATGGAAAAGACTGCGTCACAAGCGTTTGAAGCAATGTGGGGTTTTCTTACCTCAGCCACTGAAAGCAGACTTCCTGTGAGCACCTGATTACCTATTTTGAACACTAAAATTATCTTTCTAGCTTTGATGCTGCCCTTTGTTTTAAACTTCCTATTCTGCACTTGCAGCATTTTAATACAGCCCCTGTTCATTGTCTGTAATAGAGAATTTCTGGTAACACTGATGCACAAAGGATCAAAGAATAAATATTAGAAGTTCATAATGATGGTCCATTCATTCCTTCTTACCATAATTAGCTTCTGAAGAAAACAACTCCCTGACCGTGTCTGCTGCTTCTTTTTATCTCTGTCTTCTCTCCATATCTCCAGGATCATCACATTCATGCAGCGTCTCCACATTCAGATCCTCACAGAGAGACCCACAGATGCTAACCCATGACAGTAAGAGCTATCACAACACCATAAAGGAAAATCCTCTAACCTGTCATCTTTTTCTGGGTCTTTTAATGAAGTGTTTCTCAACGACTGGTCCATCTCCCTGACACAATTGAGGAAGGCAGCAAGCCAGTCCCTGATATCAAAAAGGTTGTCAAACACTGTTCTAGTGTATTCTTGTTTTGGCTGCAAGTGTAAATTGTAAGTTCCTCAAGGCAGGGACTGTGCCTTCTTTTATGGCTTTTGTAGCCCTGAGCCCACTGTTGGCATTTAATTAGTAAACTGAATATTAATGTAGTACATCACGGTTTTGTTTGTTAGTATGGCGCCTAGCATTCCCTTGACATGCCCTTTTACATGTCACTCAGACATATATTGGAAACAGAGCTGTTTTGTAGTTATCAGTAGCCACTTCTTTTTTCCCATCTTACTATATTGTTGGAATTTCTTTTGTGCTGGAAGTTTCTGAAGTCTCGATGGAGAACAGATTTAGTTAGGGCCCCGTATTCCTTTCATACCACAGGCTGTCTGTGACCGAGCAACTGCACCACCAAGTAAAGCTTGAAAGATTTATCTGCAAGTCCAAGGACTAAGCCTACTAGCTGTGACAATCAGGGTCCAGACACCTGAATGGGAGAACAGGGGTTTGAACCCCAAAGAGTAAGCAGTTGTATCAACTGGTTGTATGCAATGTTATTGTGCTATAAAATATGTCAAGTAAGGTCTTCTATGAAAGTTTGTAATATTCTAAACTTAACAATCATCATGATTTGTATAGCAGGAGAGGCTATGGTTATGAATTTGTGTATCTGATGTATTGATTGATGTGTATATGTAGAACGGGGCTCATAAGCTTTGACCCCATCTCACAGCAAGACACTGAGTGATCAGAGAGGGAGGGGCACCTCCCAAGCCAGGTGTTTACATCTAACCGGCTCCCAGTAAATGATCCGTTGTCGACCCCAGGAATAGACAAGGATCGACCATTAGAGTTAGTGGAAAGACATTAAGATATCCTGCCCCTCAATTCAAGAGGGGTTTTCCACACTCTGAATAAACACAAGTCACCATGGATTGAGGGGATGGGGGGCAGTGGGGAAAAAAACTTTTAAAAGCAGCCTTGGGTCTGAGGTTTTTCATCCAGAAACTGAGGGACAGTCTCTAAGTTAGAAGCTGTCTGTGAAATGCTGGATCCCCCCTATAGCTAGGAGGGTACACTGGGAATAGGGTGACCAGACGTCCCGATTTTATCGGGACTGTCCCAATATTTGCTTGTTTGTCCCGCGTCCCGACCAATGTTAGGTCGCGACACTGGACAAACAAGCAAAGGCTCCGGAGCCCGGAAGGGCTCGCGCCCCCTCCGCCCCTTCCTTCCGCCATTGGCTCCCTCCCCAAATCCCCGCCTCTTCCCCAAGCACACCATTCCTCCTCCCTCCGCAAGCGCTGGAGGGAGGCTCCAGAGACACAGGGGGAGCGTGGGGCTGGGGTGAGTGAGAATCTGGCCTGGCCCCGAGCGCAGGCAGAACTCAGTCGGGCGGTACCTGGAGGGAGAGTAGGGGGGCGGCCCGCGGGGCCAGGCGGCAGCTGTTCTCCCCACCTGGGCAGTGGGACTCGGGAGCAGCTGCTGCTGCAGCTCCCACTCCTGTGGGGGGAGGAAGCGGCCATGGCGCTCGGTGGCTGCGGCTCTGGCGCCCGAGCCCGAACCCCCCGAGCCCGGGCCTGTTGCGGGGACCCAGCAGCGCGCATACTGCGCCCAGCCCCTGGCCAGTCGTGTCTGGGCTGGCTGCCCAGCTGGTGCAATCCCGCAGCGGCCCTGGGGCAGAGGCATCGGCAGCCCAGCCCCGTTCGTTCCCCTGCGGGACCCAAGCTGGACGGGGGGGCTGGGGCCTGCTGCCCCCACTCCGGGGCCGCCCTGCGGGACCTGAGTGCCATGGCCGCTTCCTCCGGCCGCGGCAGTAGGAGCCGCAGCAGCGGCTGCTCCCGAGTCCCGCTGCCCAGGTGAGGAGAACAGCCGCCTCCTGGCCCCGTGGGCCGCCCCCCTACTCTTCCTCCAGGTACCGCCCGACTGAGTCCTGCCTGCGCTCGGGGCCAGGCCGGACTGTCATTCACCCCGGCCCCGTGCTCCCCCTGCGTCTCCGGAGCCTCCCTCCAGCGCTTGCGGAGGGAGGAGGAAGGGGGGGGGGGTTTGTTTGTTTTTTTGCTTCGCCTGCCGCCCCTCCCAACCACCCTCCCCCCCACCCACCTACGTCCCGATATTTGACCTGGGTGATCTGGTCACCGTAACTGGGAAATTGCAAAAAGGCAATAGGTAGCTTGTATTGGAAAAGGGATTTTATCCAAAATAGAAGTGTAAACCTGAGTTGCATCTTTGTTTATTTACTGAGTAACTTGTATGTGTTTGCTCTCCTTACTATTTCATCTTTGAATCTTTGGTTTTTCTATTAAATAAACCTTTTGATGTCTCCCCCACCATGCAGGTCTCTGGTGTGCAGACTGTGTAAAGTGTATTTGCCAAAGTAAGCTAGAATTTGGGGGGCTGGTTTCACTCCTTTTGGGGGATGAACCAGAGGGGATAAGTCTGAGTGTCTGTTAGTTAAGGACTCGGGAAGGATGGATTTGGGGAAACTCAGGACTGGGAAGGTCGTTGGGGGTCACCCTCCAAGGAGTCACTAGGCTGGTGGAAGCCAGGGTGAGATTTTGTGCTTGTCGGCAGGCTACTGGTGCCTGGGATCTGAAGGCACTCCAAGGTTACAGGGCAGGTGGTAACAGAACCCCTTGCTGGTTCATGTCATACTAGCCACTGGAAATACCTTTGCTAACAGTCCCCAGAGTCCCTGCAAGTTAAAGGAATAAAATAGTTGTGTGTGTTCATTGAGTACCATGTTTAATTGTGGCAGTGTGGATCCATTTTCTATATAACATGTTTTAAAAATATAACATTACTACAGCTGGTTGAATAGCTGGGGAAAATGAGCTAAATATTATTCAGTGAATTCCACAGGGATTTATCAAGTATATATTAGTAGTATATATTCATAGGCCAATATTTGATGAGAATAGAGCTAATTGAAATCTGCAAAAATAGTTTTATGGGTTGGGCCAAACACTGTTGTGGGTCAGACATGACTACTGCCTTCCATTCAGAATAAGTGTAAAGAAACCATTGTAATCAGTTGGCTGAAACAATGGCAGTAGCACCCATAACCACGGGTGCATGAAAAGTTGAGCAGAAGCTGAATCACATAACCCAAGAGTTTTAAAATGCAGAGGCTATGGCTTTGATTGATGGAACGGTGTGTGAGTGAGTGAGTGAGTGGGAGAGACAGGACAAGTGGGAGCAAGACAGACAGACAGAGGGACAGCTTGAATAAACATGGTGTATCATTCTGGGAGAAGATAGAAAGGAGACTTCTAGGCCTGGTGCTGCCTAAAGAGGCTTGGGGCTATAAAGAAGCTATTCCTTGGGTTTGTTTTGTTTTGTTCCTCCTGCATTTGGAAAAGCAGGACTTCCTACATTCCTTGTAAGTAAACAAGACTGCATCAAAGAAAATACCTGATTTCATCATCAATTTCTACTCCCAACTGGAACACCCTTGGGGCCCCTAACTTTGATTAGTTGCTTAGATCAAAAAGGCGCAACAACAGTATCATTCAAATAAATGATTCAACAGTTACCAGAGAAATTCATTAATTAATTTCTGACACAAAAACTATTCAACTCACAGCCTAAGTTTTCAAAACTGGCTAGTGATTATGGGTGCTTCAGTTTTTGGATAACTAACTTGAGAGGTCTTAAAGGGGGCTGGCTTTCAAAAAGTGCTGAGCCCTTTAGTAATCAAGCCCCTCACGTTGGGCAACGAAGATGACTAGTGAATTTTGAAAATATAATCTGACGTTTAAAAAAATATGTACTTTGTTTTTCTGCCTTCACGCCACTTTTAAATTTTATTTCCTGTAATGGATCATGGGACCTCTTTCTCAGAGTTGTTTTCAGTGTCTGCTTCCCCTTTTTCTTCTCCCCATTCACCTGTTTCTCTCTCTTCCATTTCCTTTCCCTACATTGTGAGCTCTACCTCCTCCTATGTATTTTATTTCTCCTTTCTTCCACGTCACTTTCCATATGTAAAATACTTCTCTCTTCTATCAATCACTGTCTCTGTGTTGCCCACCCATCCATGCACCTACATATAGGGCTTGGAATTTTTATAAAATTCCTAATACCTTTAGAACTAACCCTACTAGTCACAGACCATTATGAAAGACAGAAGTCCCTCTGTCCTAGGGGAATGCCAGGACACCGACCCTTATCCATCTCAAGCTGCTAAGGATGCTGCCTCCTGGCTCCTGGATGGTGGGAGATTTTGCTACTTTACCCCTCCTTCTGACTCTGTGGGGCTTGATGGAGCTTGTAAATAAAGAGTTTCTCATCTTTGTTTTATTTTCTTCCTGGTGTTTTCCTCCGGTTGAAGTCACTGTAGATAAATTAACACATCTCATTTTGGTAGCTCAAGTGGGCAGCGCTTGGAAGAGCACTACTGTCTTCCCAAACCCTGGACATAGCAGATAGAAAAATTCAGTCCCTCTTTAAATGAGCAGTTGCTTGTATAGTGGAAAAACTAGCTTTTTTGGTATGAAATCTGGCAACAGCTAGTGATTAATTGCAAATATACTGACCTAGGACATCCCAAAAGCTTGGCTTAACAAGTATCCTGCAGTGCCTCTAAAGACTGTATCCAGTTCTATTGCAGTACTGATTCCCTCTTAACTCTCAGTCCACTTTTCTCCTCTGATATTAATTCCAGGAAAATATTAAAGCTACCAATAAGTCGTTGCCCTCAAATGTTGACATTCCTTATAAAGGTAACTGTAACTAGATAAAATATCAGTGCTGACTGTACTGTAACTAAATAGATCCAACCACAGTGTAAAACAAATTAAAAAACCACTGATAGTCAACATTATCATTCTTCTAACACCTAATATGTGATAGATAAATATTATTTTGGCTATGTTAGAATATTGGTGTGAATGTCTTTACTTTCTACTTACATCTGCAATGAAGAAAATATTTACTATAAAAGGAATGTACTTTTAAAAACGGATTTATGGTTCAGCACAGGCAGCAACCGTACAGACTTCCGCCCCACCGCCTCACTAGTGCGCTTCTGCTTTGATCTGGAGACTCCACTTTCAACAGTAAGGGGCCCGTTCTATCTTCTGCCTTTCTTCCAAGATTGTCATCAAGGAGGCTCATTGTAATGTAGCAATATTAGCAACTGCAGTCAGGCCACAAATTAATTTTGCATTGGGCACTCAACAGCTGTCATATGGTAACAATGACATTTGGTTACTACTGATCTGTACTGGATTCAGACCAGTGACCTAAAGGTGAAATATACTGTCTCTCAGAACCATCCAGTCTCTTGACTTGAATCAGATTTGAACTAGTGACCTAGAGGTGAAAGGCTCTGTATCCCATTACCAATCCTTTGAGCCAAAAGACTGTATTACTTCAGAGACTGTGAGTAACTCAAGTCTGGTCTTAGGTCTGTCTTGTTCTTTACTGCATTCATAGACCAAATGCTTGAAAAAACACAGCTAAACACTGGCAAATGTTTTCAAACCTAGGGTTTGATTTTCAAAAGTGCCAATCACACACAGCTCCCATTGGATTCAAATGAAGTAGTGGGTGCCCTGCAGTTCTGAAAATTAGGCCCCAAATATTTGCCTCTATTAAACTGTCCTGTAATTTTAATGTTTTCTTTCTCCTAATTGCTGGCTAACAAGGAATGTGTGTGTAAACAACGGCTTTCTTTTATCCACCCAGACTATCCTCCTGCCTGTCTCATTCAATGATACAGCAATTTAGTGTCTGAAATTACAGTCACTTCTGATGATGTCACAAGAACTGGACAGTGATGTGTCTGAATTAATAATGCAGGAAATAGGAAAATGACAATAAGGGAGAACAATGTTATGATCACATATGCACACTTTCTCTCCTTGGCAATCAACAGCTGTGAAAGGAAAGAATGAAAAAGAAAGGTTAATGTAGTTTTAGGAAAAAATTGTTGTCCTTTGCTCTTTACACAACAAACTTAATATGAAGGAACCAAACAGGCACAGTGGGGTCAAAATAATCATGTTTACTTATATACACAACATTCAAGACCTAGCTAGAGACATGCTGCTGCTCTGGTTCGGTTCTGGTGGCTGCTACGGTATAACAAACATGGTGCCAGTGAAGGGATCACAAGTTACCCTGTTTCTCTACCCTACAAAATTTAAAGGTATCAGGGGGGTATGTGGTTAGTGTTACAGTCCTGGCTGAGTTCCACTGAGTTCTGTTGTATTGGACCCAACCTTTGGATCTCACCTGCTGTCAAGCCTGCTGTGTTTGGGCAGAATCCAAACAGAGTCTTTAGTTCTGGCCTCTCAGGGTGCAGACTACCTGATTGCCCCCTACCCCCTTGGCATGTGCAAGTCTGCAATCCAGTTGCTCTGGGCCTGGAATTGGCTCCCACAATCCAAACTGAAAGTTACCATCCTAAATGCTATTAATAAAAGAAAAAGGAATTCAGAAATTGGCATAGACTTATTCCCCAAACAGTCAGTCAGTTCTTTAAAAGAAATAATCCTTGTTGGGATCTGTCACTGGGATAAGTATATCCGCGATAATTATAGTTTGCATTAATAATACTCTAGTAAGGGTGAGGTGGCCTTTCCATTTTAAACTACTGCAGTGCTTAGTCACTTGTTCAAATCTATATTTTCTCTATATGAATTTAGTGCTGATGAGAGGTGCAAGCTTAATCCCCCAAGATAGTGAAGTCCTGTTTTTCCACAGGAGAATTCCAGAATGGGCAATGAGATTGCAAACTTCCCCTTCCATTGACCCAGCAATCTGCATCAACACTAGTCTCATGGGCCACCCTTAGGGGTTAGTCACTATCTGTAACTACACAGTTTGGCTCCCTGTTGAGATGGCCAGTGCTTTCCATGTCCAAAGCACCGTACAGAGACAAATCCAGATGACACTTCTGAGGGGCGGCTGAATAAGATACTATCTCAGTTTTACAGATTGGGAAATTGAGGCAGCTTGCCCAGTAAATACAAACCACTTGGTATAATTTATATGGGAAGGGACAAAGCTTGCTACAGCAGGAGCATGAGGTTGCTGAAACTCCTTGCCAGAGCCATGGCAAAGAGGCAGGTAAGTGAGGGAAACTTTGTACAGTCACACGTACACTCACTGTATGTGAACATGATAGAAAAATTAAATTCTGGATTGGGCCACTAAAACTGACACTAGACTAACTTTTCTAGGCATTATGCCTCAGGAATGGCCTGTGAATATACATTCCCTAGTGTTGATGTAAACATACATTTCTGGTAAAGCTGTACAATAAAATTTTTTTTACATCTCACTAGAAATCTCTGTCTAGGAGCTGGTTCTAGTGGTTTGAAAGTGCAACCGTAGGTTGGCCTGAGATATTTCTAGTCTATTCTTTTACCACACTAATAGCTATGTATCGACCTATAGTACAGTACCTAACATAATAGAGTCAAGTATCAGGGGGGTAGCCGTGTTAGTCTGTATCTACAAAAACAACAAGGAGTCTGGTGGCACCTTAAAGACTAACAGATTTATTTGGGCATAAGCTTTCGTGGGTAAAAACCTCACTTCTTCAGATGCATAGAGTGAAAGTTACAGATGCAGGCATTATATACTGACACATGGAGAGCAGGGAGTTACTTCGCAAGTGGAGAACCAGTGTTGACAGGGCCAATTCAATCAGGGTGGATGTAGTCCACTCCCAATAATAGATAAGGAGGTGTCAATTCCAGGAGAGGAAAAGCTGCTTCTGTAATGAGCCAGCCACTCCCAGTCCCTATTCAAGCCCAGATTAATGGTGTTAAATTTGCAAATGAATTTTAGTTCTGCTGTTTCTCTTTGAAGTCTGTTTCTGAAGTTTTTTTGTTCAATGATAGTGACTTTTAAATCTGTAATAGAATGACCAGGGAGATTGAAGTGTTCACTTACTGGTTTATGTATGTTACCATTCCTGATGTCCGATTTGTGTCCATTTATTCCCAGCTACAGTACGGGAACAAATCTACATGGACACACCTCCAGAATCCCGACCAGGGGTATTCTATCTGCTACCCAAGATCCATAAACCCGGAAACCCTGGATGCCCCATCATCTCAGGCATTGGCACTCTTACAGCAGGATTATCTGGCTATTTGGACTTTCTCCTCAGACCCTACGCTACCAGCACTCCCAGCTATCTTCGAGACACCACCGACTTCCTGAGGAAACTACAATCCATCCGTGTTCTTCCTGAAAACACCATCCTGGCCACCATGGATGTAGAAGCACTTTACACCAATATTCCACATGAGGATGGACTACAAGCTGTCAGGAACAGTATCCCTGATGAGGCCACAGCACGCCTGGTGGCTGAGCTTTGTGACTTTGTCCTCACCCACAACCACATCAGATTTGGGGACAACTTATACCTTCAAGTCAGCGGAACTGCTATGGGTACCCGCATGGCCCCACAGTATGCCAACATTTTTATGGCTCACTTAGAACAACGCTTCCTCAGCTCTCGTCCCCTAGTGCCCCTCCTCTACTTGCGCTACATTGATGACATCTTCATCCTATGGACCCACGGAAAGGAGGCCCTTGAAGAATTCCACCTGGCCTTCAACAATTTCCACCCCACCATCAACCTCAGCCTAGACCAGTCCACACAAGAGATCCACTTCTTGGACACTACAGTGAAAATAAGCGATGGTCACATAAACACCACCCTGTACCGGAAACCTACTGACCGCTATATGTACCTACATGCCTCCAGCTTCCATCCAAGACACATCACACGATCCATTGTCTACAGCCAAGCCCTAAGATACAACCGAATTTGCTCCAACCCCTCAGACAGAGACAAACACCTACAAGATCTTTATCAAGCATTCGTAAAACTACAATACCCACCTGGGGAAGTGAGGAAACAGATTGACAGAGCAAGACGGGTACCCAGAAATCACCGACTACAGGACAGGCCCAACAAGGACAATAACAGAACACCACTGGCCATCACATACAGCCCCCGGCTAAAACCTCTCCAGCGCATTATCCACGATCTAC
Organism: Terrapene triunguis; assembly: GCF_002925995.2. Classification (NCBI taxonomy): domain Eukaryota; kingdom Metazoa; phylum Chordata; order Testudines; family Emydidae; genus Terrapene; species Terrapene triunguis. The sequence goes on from NW_020664447.1 coordinate 34,367,706, forward strand.
AACCTATCCTGGAAAATGATCCCTCACTCTCACAGACCTTGGGAGGCAGGCTAGTCCTCGCTTACAGACAACCCCCCAACCTGAAGCAAATACTCACCAGCAACTACACACCACAGAAACACCAACCCAGGAACCAATTCCTGTAGCAAACCTCGTTGCCTACTTTGTCCCCATATCTACTCTGGCGACACCATCAGAGGACCCAACCACATCAGCCACACCATCAAGGGCTCATTCACCTGCACATCCACTAATGTTATATATGCCATCATGTGCCAGCAATGCCCCTCTGCCATGTACATTGGCCAAACCAGACAGTCCCTCTGCAAAAGAATAAATGGACACAAATCGGACATCAGGAATGGTAACATACATAAGCCAGTAAGTGAACACTTCAATCTCCCTGGTCATTCTATTACAGATTTAAAAGTCACTATCATTGAACAAAAAAACTTCAGAAACAGACTTCAAAGAGAAACAGCAGAACTAAAATTCATTTGCAAATTTAACACCATTAATCTGGGTTTGAATAGGGACTGGGGAGTGGCTGGCTCATTACAGAAGCAGCTTTTCCTCTCCTGGAATTGACACCTCCTCATCTATTATTGGGAGTGGACTACATCCACCCTGATTGAATTGGCCCTGTCAACACTGGTTCTCCACTTGCGAAGTAACTCCCTGCTCTCCATGTGTCAGTATATAATGCCTGCATCTGTAACTTTCACTCTATGCATCTGAAGAAGTGAGGTTTTTACCCACGAAAGCTTATGCCCAAATAAATCTGTTAGTCTTTAAGGTGCCACCAGACTCCTTGTTGTAACATAATAGAAGTACAGTACCATCTGAGAGCCATACAACAGCCATTGAAGCCAATGGAAATCAGTTTTAAACCCTTTGCCACTCTGAAAATGTACCCATGATGTTGGGTGGCGTTCCATTGCTGATATAAAGATTCTTGGAATGATTACCCTCAGGAAATGGAAACTTTTAAATGAAGCCCTGAATATAGCAAGCATACAACAAAGAAGAGAAAATAAGAGACCCTCCGGCTGTATCTTTTTGGAGTGACTGAATTTCATGTATTTTGGATTAGGGAGATGAGGCCCAAGGGGGAGAGAGAGAGAAGAAATTCTGAGGCTGCTTCTCCTTGTTTGCTCTGTTATGTGATGTCACAACACAGTCTTTGATTCCTGCAGCAGAGCTATTTATACCTGATGACTTGCCTAAGGACAGCTTCCGGTGTTAGTGTTTTTCCACTTTGAGTCAAAATTAAAACAGTAGCTTTTCCACTAAGATACTGTTAATAAATTTCAAACATTATTTGAATGATGAAGTAGAAAACAGAACAAAAATCTCCCGTTCATCTCTTGTTCTGAGTTTTCTTCTGCTCAAAGCATGGCTCGTAGTGAAGGAAAGATCTGTCTTATGCGACAGGAGGAAGTAAGGCTCATGAATGAGGAGAGAGACAGAGGGATTATTCTATCTACAGAGCGAGGAACCTGGGTACTAGTGGTTTCCTTCCCAATGTGCCCAAACCTGCTATCTTTGAAAATAGGATTCAGATTAGCAGTGACCTTCACTTATGACTCTGCTCCCTTCAGAAGGAAGATATATCTGTCCCATAAATGGCATGCTTCGTGATCTTGTTGCATCTGGAGGGAGGGTTGGAAAGTCAGTGAACAGTGGCTCTCGTGTGTATCTCATTGTAATTGGCATCTCATTTTTGGATTTGGTTTCCTGTCATCTGTCAAAACTCTCTTGGATACTTTCAGTTCCTGTAAAAATAACTGCCTCTCCAAAGAACCTCTCACAGTGAAGTGGTGATTTCAACTTCCTTTTGACTGAATTCCAATTCATGGGATAATGGATCTTTTTTTCTCTTGGGTTGCTGCTTTCCCTGCTCATCTTTATAATCTTTTCTTAATGAGGTTGGCAAAAGTGGATGCATGTCCCATTGCAGATAGTGGGGTTTCTGTGATTATTCATGTCAGGGAGAATGGTTTCAAGTATTTCAGCTACCAGTGTGATAATGATGCTATTTTAATTCAGTGTCTGTGGAAATCCAAGTCTCATGATTATCATCATTATTTGATTCTGCTAGTGTCCAAGATGTGCTAGGCATTTTCCAAATAGAAAGAAGTCACAATCCCTGCCTGCAAGGAGTTTACAATCCAAAATCAGACAAACAGATGTTAGGGTAGTGGCATGCCATCTGTGTAATTGCATGCCCCTGAAATAAAAAAATGTGGTCTAACTGGTGGCCCACAGGTCAGATATGGCCTTCAGGATGACTCTGTCCAGCTCCCAAACATACATTGTAGAACAAAATGGTGTGCTCTGCACAGCATAATATCACACATACAGTGCATATGAGGTCACGTTGTGTGGAGGACACCATTTCGGACCACCTAAGGCATTCAAGTGTATAACTGCATGCCTTACTAAAAATGTCACTGTACGCCACTAGGTTGGGGCAAGGAATATGGAGTATAAGTAGAGAGATCAAGATGGTGCTTGGCGGTCTCTTAGGTTAGATCATGGTTTCCCAAACCTCTGAAAGCTGAAGCCCCATTCAGGAAAATGAAACCAGTCATATCCTTCCCTCCTCAGCTAGCCTGGGAAGGCACATTACAGTCTTTGAGAGAGGTTGAGCTACTCAATATAAGTCAGCTAAATTCCTCCTCACAACTGCAAAAGTGAGTCTTTAAGAAAAACTCAAATGCTGAGAGTTCAGGAAGGATGTACTTTACCTAGGGGACGGCATGGAAGAAGGCACAGGAGATATTTATTTGAGAAGTTACTAAATGGCAGGTGAAGCTGACATTTGTGCAGCAGAGGTGGATGGAGTCAGGTGAAATGATAAAAGATTAGCTGGGAGAGGTGGAATTATGTTGGGCTTTAAAGATGCTGCTAAGAAGCTTGAATTTGATGCAGTAATGGAGAGGAAACTAGTGGAGGGTTTCAGCAGAGGAAGGGGTGACAGTTGATTTTAGCAGTGAAATTTTGTATGGCCTGGAAAAGTACAACATGGGAGTTTGGAAAATGTGATCTTTTTCGTGTTGTTCTTTTTCATCTTCCTCTCTGTCCTCTCAAAATACTCTTTATATTTGCACTGTATGTTCAAAACTAGAGCCAGCCTTCAACCAAAATGTGGATCCAAACACCTATAGTGCAATAGAAATAATATTTAACTCTTTTAGCCTTTCTTAGGCCATTTCTGCCTAGCATGCAAACATCTTTGTTAACCCTCCCCGAATGGATGCTTTTCAATTTGATGACACGTCACATATATGATGTGCAGATAAAATATGCAGTAATCAGGGGACATACATGGGGAAGCTCATATCTGTATCCACACTTCCCCAAAGTTCAAGGGAGTTTAGATCATAGATTTAAGTTCAGCCAATTAAAGAGTTAAGGACTCGTCCCGAAGTTCTGATTTTCATTGATTCATACATTCCAAGACCAGAAGAGACCACTGTGCTCATCTAGTCTGACCTCCTATAACAGGCTGTAGAATTTCACCCAATATTTCCTGCACAAAGCCCAATAACTTGTGGTTGAAGAGGAATAGCCAGTCTTCCTTCTCCCTGATTGTGACGAAGTGGGAATGTTCTTAACGTTTTCTCTGAATACTGTGTGTGTGCCTCAGTTTCCCCTATGCATTTCTTAAGTATCTAGGTGGTGGGATAAGGGGGTTTGATTGTTGCAGAGCCCTAGGCAGGTGTGATGCTGTCTGCACAGAGAATGGCTGACACCCTGTCTCCTGGCAACTGATGGCCTGGGCCCCTCCCCTGCAAGGTGCCAACTGAAGGTGTTGGAAAACAAAGAGATCAGGTGGCCTCCTGGCCTGGGAAAGAGACAAAGGCCAGAGGAGGGGCTGGAGGGAGTTTCGGTTTGGAGCTGGCTGGGGAGACGGGGGGAGGCCCAGAACCTGGGTCTGGGCTCCCCACCCCCTAAGATGGACCTGACTGAGGGGTCCTGTTTTCTGTACCTACAAGCTCTGTTTTAGACCGTGTTCCTGTCGTCTAATAAACCTTCTGTTTTACTGGTTGGCTGAGAGTCACGATGAATTGCAGGAAGTGGGGGGTGCAGGGCCCTGACACTCTGTGACACTGATACAGTGCCTTATCAAACCCTCAGGAAACTCAACTGTCCTCCTCACCTCTTGAGGTGCTCTCTCCACAACAAGTGTGAGGGGAAAGCTTTCACTGCTGCTACCCATGCTGTACCTGTTCTGTGGGTTAAAGGACTTTTGTCTCCAGTGTTGTTTATATAGGACCTTTCCCCTACTGTGAAATCACATGAAAACTTTTAAAAGGGAATCATTTTATAACATTCAAACGACCTCCCAGCTAGCATTTGGAAAAGTCTTTGCTTAGCTTCTTGTGTTGATCTAGAAACTTACTGCTCAGTTTTAACTTTGTTTCCATACTTGCCCTACTAAGTTAGTTTCTTCAAAAGACAAGAGTATCAAATTCTATGCCACAGTTTCCTCTCAAAAGAACTTCTTTCCCCTCAGAGGTGAATGTCTGTAACAGCTGTGACTTTCATTCTCCATAAATGCTTTCTGCATAGGCACCTCATATACAACAGGTTATGTACCTATGTGGGTGGATTTACTGTTAAAGCTTTTTAATTAAGGATGTTAATAAAAGCCTACTTTTTTTTTATAGTAAAAGTCTGGATTCAACAGAGGTGTCATTTCAGGATAACTCAGGGAAGTGAAGGATCAAGCCCTAGCCTCTTTTTTTTTATTTTTTAAGCCCTGTTTTGATATCTAAGGGCTGGTCTATACTTACCCGTTAGTTCGACGGCTGGAAATCGAACTTCCGGGTTCGATTTATTGCGTCTGGTCTGGACGCGATAAATCGATCCCGGAAGTGCTCGCCGTCGACTGCGGTACTCCAGCTCGGCGAGAGGAGTACCACGGAGTCGACGGGGAGCCTGCCTGCCGCATGTGGACCGCGTCTGAACTGCGGTAAGTTCGAACTAAGGTATGTCGACTTCAGCTACGTTATTCACGTAGCTGAAGTTGCGTACCTTAGATCGAATTGGGGTGTTAGTGTAGACCAGGCCTAAGTGCCCTTTCAGCCACAAGGGAGAATATTTACCTTTTGGATACTGCAGATTAGAGTCAGGTCAAATGTTCATAATAAAGAGTTTTGGGTCAAAAATTGCTACTTTTGAGGTCAGAAAACTTACAATTTCTGAAGAGGCTATAACAGGAATCCTACATATATGCAGAATGGGATTTCTGGGATAACATGGGGATGGAGACATTCTAGCTGCAGATAAGGGAGAATGTAGGTTAAAGTGCCTGAAAATTAGGAGCATGGAAACTTGAGCATTAGTTGAATTGTCATTACACGTTGGTACAGTTTGCTGAGCCTTTAACTAGACTTCAACCATCTCATCTGCAGTTCATGGAACACTGGCATTAAAATATCAAGTTACCCAGCAGCATATTAATGTTAACATTTCAGAAATCTTGTTAACTTCACATCTCCCTTACCTCCCCTCATTCCTATCCCACTGATCTCATAATATGTTGCTCATACTGATACAGAACAAAAGCCAGTAGCAAACTGTAACGTATTGTCACTATAGAAATACCTCTGAGCATACCGGTCTTTGCATTGAAGCCCAAATTTGTCCCATCAAAGCAGTGTGAGCAATTATAATTGTCCCTTTACAGGAACAAACATTCATGCAATTTTAAAGGTAAAAATTGGTTCCCTTGGTTTGGTCCCGTTAAACTGGCTATCAAATTATCTGTATCATGGTTTATTATTTAGAAATCTAATACTAATTCCTTATTTCTTTTGAAGATTAGACAGCTCCTAAAACTAAACGTCCACAAATTACAATATCCTTTCCCTTCCATGTACATAGTAAAGGATTCACTGAATATCCCTGCAGTATATTCCCCCAGAATGTATTGTAGTGTCTCAAAAGACTGACATGAGTAAAGATCACATATCCTAAAAGTTTTCATCTTTTTTTTTGAGAGAGAGCTTTCATGAACTCCTGCATGGAGCTCATCCGATTTCCTGCACCTGTGGCATAATCTGTGAAAGATTGTGACAGGATCATAGAAGAGAGAGAGGTGGAAAAGATCATTTGGTGCATTCCTTTGCCCAATGTAAAATTGATCCCCTCATACCTATTGTCCAGTGCTTTGTCTAGTCAGGTATTAAATATCTCTAGTAATAGGTTTTCCACCACATCCATATTCTAATCCAGTGGTTCTCAGACTTTTGTATTGGTGACCCCTTTCACACAGCAAACCTATGAGTGCGACCCCTCTGCAAATTAAAACCACATTTTTTATATTTAACACTATTATAAATGCTGGTGGCGAAGCGGGTTTTGGGGTGGAGACTGACAGTTTGTGACCCCCACGTAATAACCGTGTGACCCCCTGAGGGGTCATGACCCCCAGTTTGAGAACCCCTGTTCTAATCCAACAGTTCTTGATTATAGATAATATTGATTGCAATTAAGCCTATACATTTATCCTTTTTTCCTTTTATCCTGTGATCCTGTACCCCACATTTTACAATTTCTCCCCAATATTTTATTGCAATTCTTAGAGCCCTGGCTTGTACCTAGTTTCATAAACTTTTTTTCCCACTCTGTCTGTGGGAGCTGGTGATGTCTAGCACTTTTGAAGATCCGCTTATTTCAGTTTAAACAGCCAGTTTTGAAAATGTACTCCTGAGGTAATGCAAAATGCTTTAGTTCAATATCAATTTGTTTCACAGACTCAACACTTCTTATCACAATAAGCCCCACATCATGTTCAAATGGCTAACTTTAAATCTACTTGTTTAGGCCCTGATTCAGCAAGTCACTTACGCACATGCTTCCAGGTAAATGGCTTGGGGTTGAAAGGTGAAACCCAGAAAAGTGACTGATGCATAGTGCTCTAAACATTAGGTTTGGAATAACCAAGCATTAATGCCATGTGCGGCAACACACTGGATTCTTCTTAAAAATATCCATCTAAGTACTAACCCTGGCCTGGTATTGCTTAAATTTGTGAAAGCTGATAAGATTACACCCTAAGATAGTAATGGCTGCAAGATAGTTTCATTATGGATGCACAAGACAATGTAGCACTCTGGGATAATAATGTTTGGGTTTATGAAATAAATATGCAGTAACTGTAAAGCTTGGCTCATGCTGGCAGTGGTTTGCTCTCAGCAGAATCGGTGTCCTGAACATGTCTGGTGGTACACATTAAATAAAATTAGTTGTGGATTTGTTTATTTGTTCTGAATGTTAATCCTGAAAAACAAAATGCTAAAACTCCTTTCAGATTGTCGTGCTGGGGCATGTATATTTTTTTCTTCTTACCAGAATCAGAAATTGACAGATTTAGTATCTAAAATAACAAAGCAAAACCCACCATCTCCTCTGAAAACCTGGAGAATAACTTACTTTGTTGACAGTCAGATGTCACAAATGAGTGTGCTACTGCTTGTGATTAACATACAATCTTTGTAGATTTTGTATCCCAGCTATGCTTGTGTAAAGGAAAATGAAATAGAGACCATTAACGTCCTAGTTAAAAAGTAACTATAAAAAGATGTATATATTCCTCAGAGTTCAAAGTGTAGTCAGCAAAAAAGAATATATGCTGTGAATTGGAAAGAAACCGGTGACTTTGAAATTATATCCCCTCTCTGCCATTGGCATATCCATGCTCTCAACCTGACTGCAGCTTTTAGCTTCCACCACATGTTTACGTTGGAAATCTGTCTGTGCACATATAGAGTTTGTTCTCTTATGAAATCATGTCTCGGGGGAAGGATAATTTAAAGCCATTTCCGTTTGTTATGTCTGAGCTGAACTAGACTATTAGGGCTTGTTAACGCAGGATAAACTCAAGACCTATAACTGCCTTCATCTGTGGATTATAGAATCTGTCCAACAAATTGCATTCTGATATTACCAGAATAAGGAACAGGGGGGCATTTTGTGTCCAACGCCATGGCCATCCAATAATCACAGGCATGGAGACCACCTCATTTTGGGGCAGTAGAGACTATCTGAGATTTTAAAAGTCAAGTCAGGCTATAGCTAATATACATTCAGATTTATAGCCTATGTCCAGCCTGTTGCATAATGCTATGACAAAACCTGCAGTGGTTAATACCAGAACTGGTTTAAGAGTCTCAGTCAAAGCTACTTTAGACTACAAGGGCTAGATTCAGACTTTAGGCACAGCCCTGAAAAAGCAGTGAGACATAAGCTGCATAAGTAGCCCTAGGAGGTATTGTGACTTGGAGGTACATCTCTAAGGCTATATTTGTCCCCTGCTTCCTCCTTGCTTTGGCAGGGTAGGAGGAGGATGGTATAGCACTTTAATATTGGCCTATACCAGCAGTAAATGCCATCCCTTGCATTGGCACAGACACTGTTCAGCGAGTAGGGTAGATGGGACCAAGTCTCCACCCACTCCCTACCTTTTTCTTTTCACTTCCTGCCCACCTGCCCCAGGGTGGAAGTAAGATCTACTCCTGTGTGATGTAGCTCAAGGTCCAGATAGCCCATGTAGGGATTCAAGGCAGACCATGACTTCTTTGCAAGTCAGAACCTAGCCTAAAATCTAGCCATGAATCCCAAGTTTAGATATTAGTTATTGGTTATTTATAGAGATGGGATAAACTTAAAAGTAGGGCTGTCAAGCGATTAAAAAATTTATCGTGATTAATCATGTGATTAAAAAATTAATCACAATTAATCACACAGTTAATAATATTTACGTGCCAGATGCGCTAAAGATTCATATGTCCCTTCATGCTTCAACCACCATTCCAGGAGACATGCGACCATGCTGATGAAGGGTTCTGCTCGATAACGATCCAAAGCAGTGCATACCGACACATGTTCATTTTCATTATCTGAGTCAGATGCCACCAGCAGAAGGTTGATTTTCTTTTTTGGTGGTTCAGGTTCTGTAGTTTCCACATCAGAATGTTGCTCTTTTAAGACTTCTGAAAGCATTCTCTACACCTCATCCCTCTCAGATTTTGGAAGTTACTTCTGATTCTTAAACCTTGGGTCGAGTGCTATAGCTATTTTTAGAAATCTCACATTGGTACCTTCTTTGCTTTTTGTGAAATCTGCAGTGAAAGTGTTCTTAAAATGAACATGTGCTGGGTCATCATCCAAGACTGCTATAACATGAAATATATGGCAGAATGCAGGTAAAACAGAGGATGGGACATACAATTCTCCCCCAAGGAGTTCAGTCACAAATTTAATTAATGCATTTTTTTTTAACAAGCATCATCAGCAGGGAAGCATGTCCTCTAGAATGGTGGCCAAAGCATGAAGGGACATACGAAAGTTTAGCATATCTGGCACGTAAATACCTTGCAATGCCGGCTACAAAAGTGCCATGCAAATGCCTGTTCTCACTTTCTGGTGACATTGTAAATAAGAAGAGGGCAGCAGCATTTCCTGTATATGTAAACAAATGTGTTTGTCTTAGCAATTGGCTGAACAAGTAGGACTGAGTGGACTTGTAGGCTCTGAAGTTTTCCATTGTTTTGTTTTTGAGTGCAGTTATGTAACAACAAAAATCTACATTTGTAAGTTGCACTTTCACGAGAAAGAGATTGCACTACAGTACTTGTATGAGGTGAACTGAAAAATACTATTTCTTTTGTTTATCATTTTTACAGAGAAATATTTGTAATAAAAGTAACATACACTTTGATTTCAATTACAACACAGAATACAATATATATGAAAATGTAGAAAAATATCCAAAATATTTAATAAATTGCGATTGGTATTGTATTGTTTAACAGTGTGATTAAAACGGCAATGAATTGTGATTAATTTTTTTAATCACAATTAATTTTTTAATTGTGTGAGTTTACTGAAATTAATTGACAGCCCTACTTAAAAGGTTTAGAGGCTTGTTTCAGATATATAGTCCTAAGTGTGGATGCTTATCTGAACCTCTTGTCTACAAAATTGGGCTGTAAATCTCACAAAAATGTATTTTCTGGTGAGATTTTTAGTATTTCTTGCTTCTGTTTGAGCTGGAAAAACAAAGCACTCTTTCTCTGTGGTAGCTCCCAGATAGAACTAGGAAGTGTGGTGATGCACAGAAATGAAAAATAAAAACAAGTTAAAGCAAACCCCCAGTACGTTATAACATGTATTCTAATCACATATTTGCTAAAAAAAAATTCACTGTGTTTTTAACATTGCCTGAAGCCACTGTGTCCCTTCCACACTCTGGCCCTAATTTTTAGAATAGACTAGTGATTTTGGATACCTAATTTGAGAAACCTTAAACGGGCCTGAGTTTGGGTGTGGGTGTTTGGCATTTTCTGAAAACCATCCTCCTTTTAAGGTGTCAAGTTGAGCATCCAAAATCACTTGTCACTTTTTAATATCTTGGCCTGTGTTTTTTCATTATTAATCCATAAAAAAACAGATTGAGAATATTCCAGTACTAACTTGGAAGGATTCAACTAGTAAAACCTGTTTTATACTACTTCTCATTCTCCGCTGGCATAATCCTTGAGAGAGAGGGAGCAGAACCATTCACTGGTCTTTTTGACAGACATTAGGGATAATTCAAACAGAGGCCATACCCTTGTATTCCTTGCCTTCATCTGGGAGTGTTGAGGAGGCAAGGTATGCAAGATTAAGCCTGAAGTGTCTCGTTTCAAAATGGACTCTTGTTGAACTTTACTCCACTGCAGGATTCATATTGTTTACCTAATTCTCATGAGAACTTTATAATAAAATGAGTCAAATTAATCTTTGGTGTAATTTTTACTTCAAATGGCCTTACACCAGGGTTGAATTTAGTCCAGGATTTGCTGAATAATGTGGCTCTTCTTTTTGTGATCTCACCTTTGTTCTCTCTTCTTTCCAAAGCTACTTACAATTCATATGTAATGTGTCCTATACGTAACTTTATCATGAGAAATGTAAAATATTTTGTGGTGTTTTTAATGCAGAAAGCACAAATCAATGTAACTTAAACTTTAGATCACAGAGTGCAGAGTCAGCTGAGTAATCAGTGAACAGGAACTTCACATCAGTGAAGAAAAGAAATGGAGTTACATATTACGATCTCCTCATGTGCCTGGAGAGAGGCTAAATTAAAACCCAGGCACTACAGAATTCCTCAGAGTATATATTGGTTGCCAGATAGACTAAAACTATCTGGTGTAAGATGTCACAGTTGTTGGAGGCATAAAGGAATTACTTGTGGTGTTGGATATAGACTTTGGCCTCATCCTCACTTGAGAACTTTGAGCCTGATAACAGGAGCCGAATACTTTTTGTGAACAGTTGAGTGCCCTTGTCTCTCATTGACTGTATGGGAGTTGTGGATGTTCATTGCCTTGCAGGATCTAGCCAATTATTAATTAGTAGCATTAGAACAAAATAAAATACATCCGTTACTATTATTTATTGGCTAACAGTGCCACACGTTAAGGAGTTGTAATCCTAGGTGCATCCAAATGGACAGCCCATAACCCACCCACGTAGTCCTATTGTAATCACTGTGGTTACCTGCGTGTGTAAAGCAGGCAGGATTTGGTCCTTCTCTTGTGCATGATTCCAGAAATATACTACATGTGGCATGCCTTAGAGAAGATGAAGTGAGACATCATTCTTATGTGCAAAATATATTTTGCAGCATAGATGGGGAAAAATCCTTTGCCACTTACCTTGGATGACTGATTTTTTAATATTGGGCACAGCGATTTATTCTTTACTCAACTTGCATTGTGTATATATTTGTTGGGTGAGCCTCTCTTGTTTGCTTTCTGTCCTCCTTCTTTTGCTTAGGACTAGATTGTCTCGCCACTTATTTGACTGCACATGAGAGTAAGAGATAATGTGACCTCACTTGCTTCCCTTTCCTGTTCAGATTGCAACTCTGGCTGCGGTGGGGCTGAGCTGGAGCTGCTTGGCCAATACCCTCCGCTGTGCGCAAGAGTGGGGACAGGAAGAGTGTGACATCCCCTAGGGTACAATCTGGACTGTTGAACTGCTGTGTCCCTTGAACTCTCCAGCCCAGGGTGCCTTTTACACTGCTTTGCTAGTGACAAGCAGCCTCTCCAGGCTCTGCTCACACATGGCCATTAGCATGGAAAGTCACTCCTAGCAAAGTTACATGAATGCTCTCCCAGCTACTCATGAACTACATACAGGGCAACACCTGCAAATTCCCCAGCCCTAGCCTTGCATCCCAGGAATGTGCATCTTATACAGCTCAGTAGACCCCTGTGCAATATAAGTTCATATTATTCCGACATTGCAACAAAGGGTAATGTTTATATGCCCCAGCCTTGTTGTCTCAAGTGGAGTCCCCAAGCACTTCAATCCAAATACACACTGGATTAAGTAAAACTGTGAAACAAGTTTCCTAACTAGAGAGAGATCGATTTTAAATGATTTACAAGTGGAAGGTATAAAGGTCAGAATTGGTTACAAAAGAAATAAAGAGATAAAATCACAATCTAATTCCTAACCTTTATCAAGCTAAATGAGATTTGAAAGCAAAATGGTTTCTCTCACCCCAAACTTTCAGCAGTCCATACTAACTGGAAAGCCTTCGAGTTAGGGCCACTCCCCCGCAGTTCAATGATGCGCCTATTGTCTTTCCAGTGATCTTGGTGCAATGAGTAGAGATGAGGGAGGAGAGGTGGCCAGAGGCCTTTTTTTCTCCTTCTTGTATCCTGACCCTTTTCACTGGAAAAGTCCTTGCTGGGTCATGCAGTTCCATTGCGTACGTGCTCTGCCAGCTGTCCTTCAGGTGAATTACAAATATCCTGTTTACAACTCCCCTGCTGGTAGATCTCTGATTAAACAAGTAATGTAAGTAAAGGGGGGAGAGAGAGCTCAGTGGTTTGAGCGTTGGCCTGCTAAACCCAGGGTTGTGAGTTCAATCCTTGAGGGGGCCATTTAGGGATCTGGGGCAAAAATCTGTCTGGGGATTGGTCCTGCTTTGAGCAGCAGGTTGGACTAGATGACCTCCTGAGGTCCCTTCCAACCCTGATATTCTATGATTCTAATGGCCCACCCTTAATGATGTGTCTTGGTAACTTTTCAACACAAGTACGTAACTAATTCAGAGTTACCAATTTGCTTGACATGTTAACTCTCTTTTAAGAACTGTATTTCCATATACGTTGCTAGCTTTTAATGTTGGAAGGTCTTTTGAATATCTTGTAAGAATGACTGAATTGTCTGTTGATCTCAATTATTCTGTGTTTGTGGTTACTTTTGATGTTTGTCTATACATGTAGCTTTATGTTACCAGCATTTGGAAAAATATTATTTAAACCGTTTTTAAAGTGTCTTAAATATAATTTGAAAAGAATAACTTACAATCAAAAAGAAAACCACCCACCACTTTGAAAATGTAAGGACTGGAAGAATGTAATACAATCTAGGACTGGAAGTACCAGTGTCAACATTAAAAAACTGGAAATTTTCCCAGTTCTTGTAATATATGTTCTTTAATATTTATATTACATTTTTGGTTAACTTATTCAAATATTGTAACCAAAACATGATCCTAAGGTAAATTCAAACTGTCTGAATTCCTTCCAATGGCAAAGCCAGTCAATTCAATCCAACTTTGCATCAAACAGGGCCCCAGTCAAGTAGAAGAAATTGCGGTAGCATTCCTTGGTAAAACACACGTCAGCAACATTTGCTTTAAACAGAGACAGTGATTTGTAAAAACTGTTTTTAAAATGTTTTCTTCAGTCATTTGTTTCAATGGGTTTGTCTGGAGTGTATAAATCAGCACAGAATTTGGTCTATTTAACAGGACTTTCTGAAACTCTGGAAAGGTTGGAAATTTAAGCTTGGTGCAACTGTTGCACAAGGCTCAGATGGAGGGGATTGATTGAATCAAATTGTTTTGCCCATCTATGGTCACTTATGGTTTTGAAACGAGAACAGAGAGTATGTTTGTTTGCCTTACTCCTGGAAGTGTGTTATTCCAGTGTTAAAACATGCAGGTCCCATTCTCTCCAGAATCAGTTTTGTTTACTATTTTCATTCATCCATCTCCAGAAGTGCTGTAGATCTCTGTAACCCCACACAATCAACAGCTGTCACTCCCTCTGTATTAAACCCATTACAAACCAGGAGAAGCCATCCAGGTCATGAAAGCTCAGACTTGCTTTTTCCTTTTATATCAAGCTGCAGAGTGAAATCTTCAACTTTTTATTTTCAAAGTGAAAAACATAGGAAATAATATATTGATGAGGAGACAGAAATCACCAATATGTGTATGTTCTTGTCATGGGTTGGCGCTCCTGACTCCCAAGACTTGAGAGGACTGGAAGAAGGATCCTCACCGTTGAGGAGTCTGAGGCTGAAATGCTCTCATCCTCCATAGAGGTAGAAGCTTATCTATAGCAGGGGTTCTCAAACTGTGGGTCAGGACCCCAAAGTGGGTCGCAACCCCATTTTAATGCGGTCGCCAGGGCTGGCTTAAGACTTGCTGGGGCCCAGGGCTGAAGCTGAAGTGTGAGGACTTCAGCCATGGGTGGCAGAGCTCAGGTTACAGGTCCCCTGTCTGGGGCTGAAGCCCTTGGGCTTCAGTTTTGGCCCCCCGCCAGGGGGGGGGGGGGGCTGGGGTTTTGGCCCCCCCCCCCCCCCCCCCCCCCAGGACGGTGGGGCTTGGCAGGCTCAGGCTTCGGGCCCCCTTCCTAGGGTTTTGTCATAATTTTTGTTGTCAGAAGAGGGTCACAGTGCAATGAAGTTTGAGAACCCCTGATCTATAGCATCCTTCTGATTTAAACTCAAGACATTTTAGTTTTCTGTTTAGTTTGTGGCTGAGTGGTTCCTTTTTTCACTTGTGGATAGTTTGTTTATTCTGTGTTAAGGGTTATTTTTTTCCCCTTGCTGTCTTGGGAATTGCTTGAGCAATGCCATTTTATTAAAACTTATGTCCTACTGTAGAGGCCAGCAGGTGCCATATAAAATAAAAACATGTTGTTATTCTCAGTTTGCCACGGACTCTGAATGACCAGTGATGGTCTGTGTAAACTAGGAGCCTTTCTTGGGATACCAGATCTGTGAAGGTCCTTAGTGTGTACAGGACCATCCTTCTCAGGAGAACTTTTAAAAGACTGAGGGCTTGTCTACATGAACATTTAGTTCGTGGCAAGCTGGGGTGTGATTCTACTCGGCACTCGCCTGCCAGACATTTACTGTCCCTGTGGACCCTACTGCTGTGTATTAACAGTTTGTTCATGTGCTTTGATCTAATCCCATTTCAAAGCAGGCTAGATCAAAGCGCACTAACAAACTGCTAATGCATGGCAACAGGGTCCACATGGACAGTTAGTATTAGGCATGGTAGTGGGGGTTGATTCACAAGTGTTTATGTAAACAAGCCCTGAATACCATCGGTGTGGAGTCCCTCTATATGGAACCATTTGAGGTCACCACAGATTGGATGGGGGATGTTTGGAAGTCCATTCCTGGTTGCCTCTGAACTGCCATTAGGTGAGCAAGGCTTGGAAGTCATCCATTACCTAGAGGCAATGTGAGAATGCCTGTGATCCTCACTTCCACTGCAATCTTAGGGTCCAGTGAATTACAGTGAAGACATGTCATGGAGTACTATTAATACATCCATGGTGTTACCCAAGCTGTTACTTGCTGTCTTATACATGTCCTTTTTGCCAAACTAGTGAGGCCCTGGAATCTCTCCTAGGGCAGGACATCTTTTATTTGAGCTATGCATGTACTCCAGAGGGCACAAGCTGGGACTTTCAGCAATTTATCATGAACCTTAGTGATTCCAGTTCCCTAGTGGTGACATTGATTTATTTTTTGACACGCTTTAGAGTGAATTCCTCAATCAGGTAGTCATCCAAATAGGGGAGTGCATATGCTTCCAGTGTGGTTTTTGCCTTCTATATCAAAACCTCCACCTGCTTTCCAAACAACTTCTCTATGGTGTAAGATAGGTCCTTGAGCTGGATTTTTGGTCACTGACCCCTGAGGAAGGGGCCTTGCCACCATCTCACCCACCTTAAAGGACACCCATACCCAATGCTGGGCCACCTTTAAGTCCTTGTGGACTAGCTCTTTTAGCTTCTGGTATTTCTGTTGTAGAAGAGACTCAGTCCTGGTGGAAGCCTCCCTCCATAGCTTTACCTGACTTTTGGCCATGAAGGCCTTGTAGTTTTGGATGCCAAAGGTTGCAGCACAGTCTTGTAATCCCTTCATCCAAAAGAATCCCAGAGTAACAGCTCAGGGTTTTGAGGCACAGTACTGGAAATACAGCTAATCTCCCTCTAGCTATGGACATCACAGGCACTAAGCTCTTGTGGAGAGGGTGGGAGACATAGCCAGCAGCATCCTCAGGGAGGATATGCTTTTTCTAGACAGCTTTTGAGACAGGGCAGCCATGTGAAATTTATGCTACATTCTTCATCATTAGGTCCAAAATAGGATACAAGAGCACACAGCCTTATTGAATGAGGGTTCCTGGCCTAGGTAACTCCCAGCTGTGTCTCTTGTAGATTCTTGGGCTGCTTTCAGCTCAAAATAAACTGTCTTATACTTCTTCTATAAGAACTAGGCAAAAGTGGGATCCTCTCCTGCAGAGTCACTGTCTTGGTGTTTGTCTTAAATATATCCACCACAGGAGAACCAGCAGCTAAACTGGTCTATCATGAGAGGTGTGTGACAGCAGGCCTCATCTTAGCCACTAATGGACATTTGCCTATATAATAAAAGTCTTATGCGCCTTGTTGTAATTGTTAGTGCCCAGCTCTGAATGTAGTAGCAGTGGGATAATACTAGAGCCTTCGCAAGGTTTAATCGAAGTGTACGGGAAGTATTTTATTGGAGAAGCTTTTGCAGCCTGTTTGGCCTGTAAGCAGTCTTGTCACACTGGAAAATATCCCTAAATTCACAGATGAAATGCTCATGCTCTCCTGAATTGATAGTCTATAAATTTTATAGTGGGAATGAATTGATGTTTTACTCTGTTCCTGCTCATGCCCTGCAGTAACAAAGATAGAGGAAAGAAAACTGACCCATACCTTTTTAAGGGTTGTAAGCTTGCTGCTGAGTGTGGTGTATTGGCATGTGATAGAGACAGGTACAGAGACTGTAAATCTGGCTTCTCAGAAAACACACCACTCTAATCCCTTCTGTCCACCAAGAGCCCCTTAATCCTGCTGTAAAAAGTCTGTTTTTTAGAGTGATTTGATTCCCACAGCCATGGGCAAAGGCACCCAAGCAGCTCTTGTGCAATTAAAAAGCAGAAATTTTGCTAGAGGCTGTAAACACAAAGAGCTGCTTTCTGAAACCACACAAAGATGGGAGCCAGATTGGGGCTTCTGCTCTTGTGTGGAGTTATGGGATTTTTAAAGAAATCAGTAACTGTCTGGAAAGTATTTCCCTTTGGGGAGTCATTGGGCTAGATTCTAGGGTTCAGCTCAAATGCAAAGTGCAGGTCATGTGTGTGTGAGTGAGTATGACAGTGGCTTAAAGATCACTTTCACCGTCCCCTGATCATTGGGTTGCTCTGTGCACTTCAGGGGCTGTTCCAACTTATTTCAGAGAGACAAGGTAGGTGGTAATACCTTTTATTGGACCAGCTTCTATTGGTGAGAGAGACGAGCTGTTGAGCTTCACAGAGCTCTTCAGGTCTGGGGAGGGTAAACAGGGTGTCTAAGGTAAATACAAGTTGGAACTGATTATTAAGCATAAGGGGTTCACACATGCTTTAGGAGACCTTTTAAAATGAAGTGGGCAATTAAGGGTTAGCAGGCAATGGAGTATGTTACTAATTGTTGTAATGAGTCATAAAGCCAGTGTCACTGTTAAGTCCACGGTTTTTAGTGTCTAGTAGAGTTATGAATGTAAGTTTCCAATCTTGTCTTTTGAAGGTGGTGTGCAGGTTTTCTTTGAGGATGAGGACTGAAAGGTCCTAACTTATTTCAGGTAGTAACTGCTAAAGAGATCTGAAAATGTGACCAAGGATAAGCATATCACTGGGGCTGCTCAGCCATGCCCACTTTCCACAACAACATCCCCTTTCACTGCTATGCCAGCAACAGAGAGGGAGATTGTATTGAAGCCTCTGCATTGGCTCTATGCCACCCAAGTATCACCCTTGTCCTGGGGTAATCCTTCCAGGGCCAGTTGTGCCAGTTTTCAGTTCAGATTAGCTTAGTTATAGGACCAGCAGTTCTCAAAGTGGCTGCACCGCATCGCGGGATCTGAACCATTGTCTTTTGAAGACTGTGTTTAGTTAGTGGATTATTTAATATAAAATGCTATTTGTAGCTAGCTATTTTAAAGGTTCTGAGTTTCCTCTCCTGCACCAGGTATTCCTATTTTTCATCAACAAACATTGTTTTATAGATTGCACAATCATTTTGATTCTCTTTCGTTTCCAGTCATACTTTCTTATTTAAATGACCACTGGCAAGATAAAAATAAAACATTAGAACAATTTCTTTAACCTATTCCTGATGATATCTGAGGTTATTAAGACTGAAAGATTTTGAAACATCTTGTTTACTTCTGCCTTTGTGTTGTCTATTTTTTCATTTTACTCTGACTGGAGAGTGAAACTGAATTGTTTAATTATTGTTTGCAAACAGGAAAGATGATGAAGAGCGCTGTATAAATGCCAAATATTATGATCGGTTTCACTTCCCCAGGCTCAGACACTAACTCAGTGCTGTTTGCAGTGTTTGGGTTTCCAACACTGCATGTACACTGGATATACATAAATACACACACACACGCATGTTCATGTTCATGTTTATGTTTATGTTCGTGTTCATGCACACACACTTTCAGTAGCATTCTGAAATTACAGCACTGGGCATCTGGAGATCTGGCTTTGCCATAAACTTCCTGAGGGACCTTGTGTAAATTTGAACCTGTTTGGGAAACTGGCACAATACTGCATTGGGGGCAGTGTCCCAGAAGAATACTGGAGCCCTTCTAGAGCTCTGTGTTGCACTGTAGGGACCACAAATTGCTACAGCCTTTCAAGGAATGCTGCGTATTTTCCCCTGCTGGATTGTGGAGGATAAAGGGAGCTATGGCTCTGCCTACTCCCCAATTCTGCTTGCCCTTTTTGGGGTACTGTGCACCCCCTAGGGAGCATCTTGGTAGTAGCCCTACAATACCTGAAATGCAGGGGCTTAAATTCTGTACAGCCCTTACATCGTCATACAGTGGGGGAGGCTTCTTACTCCACACTCCACATTGCATGGCCACATAAGTGCAGGACAGGGTCTAGCCCAAACCTGTCTGTTCTCCATTTCCTAAGCCTATGCAATGGAGATGATAGTGCATATCTCACAGAGAGACTGCAAGCCACCAACTCATCAAGTCAGGATTCTACAGGGAAGAAGGAAAAAAGATTACTTAGAAGTCTGGCGGAATTTTTTGGAGTTTGTTGGAAGAAGGCATCATTGCCTGCTATCAAATCTGATAGTTTGAGAACTTTTTTTTTGAATACTAAGGAAGGGAGAAATTTCTTCAACAATAGTCAAAAATAAACTCAAAATTGATATATTAAAATAAGGAAAATAGACGAGGGGAAATGAGAAAATCTTAATATTATGTAGAGTTTTGATAGGACAACTATTAAATAGGTGATGCCTCTAAATGTAAGAAAAACAGAACTCATGGACCTAAATATGAGATAGTGAAAGACTTTAACGGACGCTATCAACTGATGAGACAGAAGAGGAAGATAAAGAATAGAAAAGCATCAACCACAATATGTGATCAGTACCACAAAGTTTAAGAAAGTGACTGGTAGCAGTTCTTGTCAATATAACTTTATGGCAATAGGCCAATTTATAATTGTGTGTATATACACATTTATCTATATTCAAGTTGCAAAACAAGTTTTCTAAGATTGCTGTTATAAAAGAATGGAACTGTTAATAAATAAAATAAAAATTGTACCTCTAATGGTAGGTGCTATAGAAGTGGAATATTTTTAATTCATTGACATTTGAAAGGGAGGTGCTGTAATTTGCACTCCAAATGCAGGTTTTGTGTGTATTAAATAAAAAAAGGTAAAATAACCTACTCATCCGAGTAATGTTTTCATGAACTTAAAAATGAAATAATTGAAGACAATTTTTGTTTAGATTTTAAGCATTTCCCGAATGTGTTTGTAGATACTATAGTGCTGTGCCTGAAAGTGAAACTGATTCCAAATTAAGTCAAATGTAAAAAACAATCAGAGCATCCATCATTAAAAGTACATTAGATTTTGAAAATGCAGTTTGAATAATTTGATGTTATTTCTAACACAGCTAAGTATTATTTTAAAATATATGATTTTTCACTTTACAGTTTTCTTTTTAAAAAATTCTCTCTCTCCTAAGATACATATGCCCCCCAGTACCAGAGTATCTGAGTGCCTCCTAAATACTGAAAATTAGAAATAGCAATCTCTCTCTCCCTTTCCAGCCATAGGAGATGTATCTTGAGTAGTTCATAGGTTTTTTGCTTGTCTCGGTTTGTGGGTGTTGTGTTGGTGGTTGTGATGAAATGAGTTTTGCCTTTGGCTCTGAAAACAGCTAGTTTGTGCCGTTCTTTATCTGTTCCTGGAGTGAGTTCCAGAGTTTGTGAACTGTCTGCCTCCTGCTGAACTCCGGAGCCTCTCCCATTAGTCAACAGTTTAATGGTTCTAATGGAATGCAGCAGCTGTTGGAGTGCAGAGGGCATCGAGGGAGAGGCTGTCACTTGGGTAGCGATGTCCAGTCCATAGAGGGCTTTGGATATCAGGGCAGAGACCTTGAATTGAACTCTGTATTCTGTGGGGAGCCAGTGCAAGCAGCAGAGCACTGAGATGAACATTTATCAGGGTTTATCTATACGGAGACTAGTGCACAGCAGGCTGGGGTGTGAATCTATAGCACACCAGCCTGCCACGCACTCAGTAGCCATATGGACCATGCTACTACCCACTAAAAGTTCCTTAGTGTGCTTGACACTACGGGAGGGTGTGAGAAGCGAGCAATCAAAGAAATGAGGAATGAGAAGACCGGAGAAGAGTGAGCAAGGAGTGTGTGTGCAGAGTGATCCAGCAAGATGCAAGGAGGGAACTCTGGGACCGCTTGTTACTTCCCCTTCACTCACTCTTCCCAGATCCCAAGCCCTTTGACTCTGCTGGGCTCTGGATGAGTTTCACATAGTTTTCCTCTGTTCATTCACATCTAACACAGCTCATTTGCTTACGCACTCCTCCCTGCTCTTCTTTCGCTCCTTCCCCTCCTCTCCTCACTCTCCTTGCTAGTGAAACAGGAGATACATTTTCTTATCAATAACATGTTTAAATAAAAATTTAAAATGGCAGTGACTGGAGCACTTCTTCAGTTGGTAAGTTTGAGCAGTCACTAAGTCTGGCCAGGTAGAAGAGCTATTAGTTAGAGAGAGAGTCTCGGGAAGAGCAGAGAAGTATGCTTTGCTTTCGCAGGAGCTGTGACTCTGATCCTACCTCTGACTATCCTGCAATTGAAGATTCTGGAGCATGTGAGACAAATGCCTGCTGTGATGGGGATGGCCCAGTAGGGATAGCATTGGGAGACAGGACAGCAAGGACTTAGCCCTCCTGCAGAACTGCCTCCCCTCCCCCCTTTTTTTTCTTTTGCAGTTACACACAGTGCTGTGGCTCAGGGGTCATTTGTTTCCCACAGCTTCACAGAACACTGTAGCAGAAAGGGGGACAATGATCTCTCACAAGGGGCAATGTGAGTCCTCCTTTCATCTAAAATAAACCCCTTCACTAGTGCTGGGAGGCCTGTTGTGTGTGGGTTTTGTTCTGTTTTTTTTTAATCCTTTTGCACATAGTTCCAGCGTGAAACACTCTGCGGCTTCAATTGATATAAAGCATCTAGGTTTTTTTTTAATGGCCGACTTTTGGCGTGTTGCAGCCTGAGGTGGGTTTTCTATTCAGCCTGAGCACATCAGGAAACGTCCCTTCTCCTTTTCACACAGCTATTAGAATCCAGAGTCCATCTGGTCGACGTCGTCAGAAAGGCTGCATTGAGAAAGCAAGGAGGGGAGGGGGCAACTATCTTTAGCTCCCCTCTGCCAAGCACAGACTTCTCGCTGTACACTGCTTAGCAAAGTCTGCTAACTGAGCATGTCAGGAGGATGCCGATTCAGTGAATTCACTATCCTAACAGTTGCCTGAAAACCCAGGGGGCAGCTATTTATGGACTCAATAGTCAAAGAATAAGTAAAAAAGGTGGTGTCTCCCCAATCTGAGGATGTAGTAGAATTAAAATTCTATACTTGCCCTCTAGAGCCTGAGAGCCAAATTGTTGGGGCCCTTGACTGTGACAGAAAAGATTGTTCTAAAAGAAGTTGGGGTTCCACAATCAGTGCACATCTCTTTCTGTGCTTGCTGACTTGGGCACTAGAGGGACACTGATTCACTCTTAGGATCACTTGAAAACAAAGGTATAACTCTCGCTTACTTCAGACAGCTCTTTGCACCATATCTATATATTACTTCTACTCGCTTGCCCACTCACCCCTTCTTCACACAGCCATCCTCTACCCCGTCATCCCACTGGCCAGGTATCCGGTTGTTGCCCTGTCCTGCCATAATCCGCCCTGCCACCTTCTGTCCAGCCACCCTGCTGCTCTGCCAGCCTCCACTCACTACCCTGCTACTCTCCCCAGATGGTTCTGGAGAAGTTGGATTTCAGAGCCCTGCAGAAACATCTTTCTGAAAACGAGAGCGCTGTAAATTAGCTGAAAGGGCAAACTTGTGACCTAAGGGCACCAGATGTGACATTAAACTCTCAAGGCAGACCTGTGTGCTCATTAGTTACTAACTTGGCAGAGCATCAGGCTTTCAGGTAACATAATTTGCCAGCAGAGGCACTTTTTGCTCTCCTTTTTTGCTCTGGGTGAATGGGCCTTGTTGTGTTTTTAGCAAAATTCTTTACCCAGCCCTTTCTTATGATGAAAAATCATTGACCAGTGACCCTCTAGGAAGGGTTGCTTATTACAGATTAAATCAATGCTCAGAATATGAGAGGAATAAAAACAACGATCAGAAAACTCACCTAACTTGGTGAGGAAACTGAGCTGTCGCCCTGACAATACCAAGCACTGCAACTCTTTAGTTTGGATTCATTTGTGGCAGTTATGTCCTGGCCTGCATTAGAGTCAGTGAAAGGCCCGACTTCCTCCTGGAGTGATCCAGGTGGGATTGTATCTCCCTCCTGGAGCTTTTGGGGCGCGCAAGACCGGTCAAGGGGGTGTTAAATTATCCTCCTGGGAATGTTTAGCTCACTTAGCTTGCATGTGCATTGCACTTGCATCTGTCTGACAGGTGCACCAGGATTCCACAGCATTTTGGTCCACAGAGGACAGGGAGTGCTGGAAGGAAGACAATTTTATACTTCAGTGAAAAGGAGAGAAAGAGAGACAGTTCTTGAGAAAGGCCATCTTCCTGCCACCTAGTACAAAATTATGTGAAGTAGTAGAGGCAGAGGTGGTGCCAATAGGTGGATGGATAGCAGGAGATGGGGCCACAGTGGGCAGAGATGTGTGGTGGGGGTGGCAGGGTAGTCAGCAATGGTGAATGGGGCTGTATTGATGTTCTTTGGTAATTTTTAAAAATGAAATTGCTCTGTATGCCAATTCACTTTCTCTACTCAACACTACCTTGGATGGTGAACTCTGAATGCTTTGGTAACTGGATTGTGAGGTTGTTAGTTTCACTGTAATGTGTGTAAATTCCTCTCTCAAATGTGCTCAAATGCTATTGTGTTACTGCATGCAGCAAACACTCTCCAAACATACCAGACATCCCTTTGCTTTCTAGTCAGGGGTAACGTAGCCTCCTGATTCAACAGGTTCACTACACTTCACTCTTCTTGGATGTGATTTTGAGTTGCAGTCAAGAGGGGAACTGTCGACCTGCAGAAGCACCCTCTGCCCCAGCAACCCTAAACCTGGCCCAGTGCAAAGTGGGAGGGCCTGGAAAGCGGGCCCACCCTGCAGTCATCCCACAGTGGTGGCTCCTGTCTTGTGGGTCTGGGCACAGCTCCCTACTCTGGGCATTGTGACCTGCAACCCGGGGTAACAGAGCCACTCAGGTTTGGCACTCATACTTACATGATTTCTGTGGGTGCAACTGAACCAGGGATCTGTTTTTCCCCCTCTTTGCCCAGTGCTAGGAACCCCCCTCCCTCCCCGGCCCAGTGTTACTAAATGCTAATGTTATGGTAGGCCTCTAATTGTCTCCACAGTTAGTGCTTCTGCACTTCAAGCACAGACCTGTGCACTGGCAAGGAGAAAAAGGACAATGATAAAATATAACAAATCCCTTTAGTCCATGAATAACTTGGCTTGTAGAGCTCAATATAAACGAGGTATAAAATTGTTACTGTTACACCATTAGCCTACTTCAAATGCAAAGACCCAAAGAACCTTCCATCAGGTAAACCTTGAACATCTCCCCTGAGGCCATGGGCATGTAAATAAATCCCACCCATGTCTTCGAGACACACAGTGGAGCACTTGACTAAATTCAACGTGGTGACCAAAAATGTGGAATAGCAAAAAATCTGGCAATGGTGGGCTGTGGAGCTGGTAAATAACGAGCTTGTTGTCTCACACCCCAGTTAGAGCTCTCAAGAGGTTCTTATGTTGCTTGCATTTAGCAAAAGCGTAAATGAAACCCCTGTTGGCCTTGGCAGATATTGGCCTCTTCCATGACCTTGTTTGAATGAAACAAAAAGTCATTGGTGGAACAAAATTTCATTGCTATGAACTTGTTCGAAAGAAAAGGGCAATTCTCTCAATTGGGTAATTGGATCACCATCCCAAGTGCCCTTGGGCTTATATCAAATATAGAAGAAGGGGATTAATAACTTCAGTGTGTAAACGGACTTCAGGCAGGTTCCAACTGTAACATTTCACTCACAGGAGCTCTGGGGCATAAAAACAGGTCTCTTCTGAGTGCTTGAAGTGTTCTTTATGAAATGCAGGAAGGGCTGTAAACTAGAATCCTTGTCATTGTGCGGTGTCAAGTTTGAATTCTGTAGTTAATGGAATATGTGAGCTCATCCTTGATGGGGGGCGGAGTTTGTGAACTGTGCATTAGCAGGGCCAACTGGAATGGACTAAAATGAGATAAATTGTACTTTCTTTTCAAATCCTGGTTATTGCTTCCTTGTGCAGCAAATTGACAAGGTTTGTGGAAGGGTCTTCTCGGTGGAAGGCTAAGCTTTGCTTCACGCACAAAATGGGGAAGTGAATCTCTGAGTCAAAGGCTCTGCCCTGCCCCTGTACAGAGAAATCTGGGGACCCTCAGATAAGGCTCCCAGCTCATGTCAGCTCAGATTGAAGCACAAGGGAAACAACAATCTCTGTGATCAAAGCCCAAACTATAAAACCATAAAGGGCTTTGCTGATCAAATCCAACACTGAATTGCACCCACCCAGGAGTGAATTAAAAACTAGTGCAGTCTGAATGAATTGAAACCCAACCCCCCCCTAACAGCCACACGCAGTCTTCTGACTTGCTCCAGAGACCTCTCAGGACTCGGGTCTGTGGACTTGCCCAGGGTATGGGTCCAAGCCTGTGTCCTGTTGTGGCATGGGTCCAAGCTAACTCGTTTTCCAGTGTGGATGTTGTTGAAGACTGGATCACCAGGCTTGTGTCTGGAAAGTCCTCCAACACTACCCCACATCTCCAAAAACGAACCAGTCAGGTTTGGGGTCAAAGCTTACATTTTGCATGACTCCATTATTAGCAATTTTACTTAAAACTTGATCCAAGCACTAACCATAATACCATAATCAGGTCTTGGCCTGGACTACTGGAGTATGTGCTGCAGTCTCTGAGGAGCCCTTGATGGAAAGCTGCTATCCATTAGTGGAGACCCCAGGGGAGAGCAACAGTGGAGACATCTCCATCCTTCTGTTGGGGCACTGCCATTTTTGCTGGATCAGGGAGGTGCAATTTTGCCCGTGCATTTACTGGTCAAGGTCTATTTGGCACAACGAGTTTGCCCTACGGAACATGTGGCTAAATGATTGCAAATCACAGTGCTTAGACAGAACGCAAAAACAGACAATTAAAGTCGAAGCCACCACACTTCTCCCACCTTCAGTATCTAACTATAGAGAGATGGGCTAGTGCTGACATAGCAGAAACAGGACAGCAATTGTCATCTACACAAAAGAATAAGAGGGGCTAACAGTCAATCTGACAAATATACGGTATTGATGACTTTAATCTTTTCTAGAGTTAGGCCTGAACATAAATCCCAGGTTCAAGCACCCCTGAACGATGAGCCAATTCAGAGCCACACACCACATGAATTGGCGGCTTTCCTTTGACTGTTTGGAAGTGAAGTCTTCATTACCCCATTTTCTCTTGTACTTATTAAAACTGTGATGCATAAAGAAGTTCCAGGCAGTTGAGAAATAATGGAGCCTGTCATTGGATCTGCCTGGTGGCTGCAACTTACCAGTGAGATAACCCAGCTCAACTGATAGCCCAATACAGAGAAGGCTCCTCGGAATTCTAAAAACGTACTCGCCACCTCTTTCCATGAAGCTAAGGGTTTTTCTTTTAAAAGTGATTTACTAGTGTAGTTTATAAACATCTCCTTAGAATAAAACTGTATCAATTTGGCTGGCAGTCTGAAAGTTCAAAATAATACCACTTTGCCCCTCTTAAGCCATAGTTCATCCAAGGATCTCAAGGCCCTTTAAAGACATTAACGAATGAAGCCTCACAACATCCCTGTGTGATACTTCAAGGAAGTATTATTATCCCCATTTTACAGAGGGACAAACTGAGACACACAATGGTTAATGCCTTGCAAAGGGCCACATGTAAATCAATGGTAGAAATTACAATAGAACTCAGGAGTCCTTGGTCCTAATTTCTCTTCCTTAACCACTAAACTATCATCTTTTGATCCCAGGAATAAACTGTGAAAGCTATTTGAGATGGTCCATAAATTACATAGGCTCTTCTCTGAGATATCTGGTACTTTCTTCTACAGGTGGGTCAGAAATGAGAGATGCAATGAAGTATTGATTGATGTTCAGTCCATGCACACATTCTAGTATTTTGACAGTATTGATAATTGATCAACTAAAAAAAATACACAAATTTCAAGTACTTAAAATGGCCTCTGCCCCAGGGTGGTAGACACATATGCTGTGCTGCAAAGGTTACTCTGTGTCTTTCCTTCACGGCCCAGAGTACTGCACGCTCATTACCTTTCGTTGTCCTGTTTGCTTCCTACCACCTTTTATTAGTTCCAGCCAGGCTTCTGCCACTATTCCACAGTCTAGCTTGACCCTCAAACTTCATCTGTAGTGCAGAGATGCCCTACGCCCTTTCACTTCCTCCCACTGACCTGCCTTACCCCTGCCACCCCTCCCTCAACTGCAATATTCTCCCTCTGTCCTACCCCATACACTCCCTTGTGCAGGCTTGGCTCCTTCCCTTACCCCAGGGGTGGGCAAACTTTTTGGCCTGATTGCCACATCTGGGTATGGAAATGGTATGGCGGGCCATGAATGCTCACAAAATTGGGGGTTGGTGTGTGAGAGGGGGTGAGGGCTCTGGCTGGGGGTGCGGGTTCTGGGATGGGGCCAGAAATGAGGAGTTCCAGTGTATGGGAGGGGGCTCCAGGCTGGGGGAGGGGGTGAGGGCTCTGGCTGGCGGTGCGGGCTGTGGGGTGCAGGAGAGTGGGACCAAGGGGTTTGGAGGGTGGGAGGGGGATCAGGGCTGGGGCAGGGGGTTGGGGTACTGGAGGGGGTCAGGGCGCAGGCTCCAGGCGGCGCTTACCTCAAGCAACTCCTGTAAGGAGCAGCATGTCCCCACTCTGGCTCCTATGCGGCGGCGCGGCCAGGTGGCTCAGTGTGCTGCTCCATCCGCAGGCGCCGGCCACCCCTGCAGCTCCCATCGGCTGCGGTTCCCGGCCAATGGGAGCTGCGGGGGCGGCGGTTGTGTTGGGGTTTACTTGGCTGCCCCTACGCATAGGAGCCAGAGTGGAGACATGCTGCTGCTTCCGGGAGCTGCGCGGAGCCACAGCACGCACGGAGTGGGGCAAGCCCTGAACCCCACTCCCCGGCAGAAGCTCAAGGGCCAGATTAAAACATCTGAAGGGCTGGATGCAGCCCCCAGGCCGTAGTTTGCCTACCCCTGCCTTAACCCTTCCAGAAGTCAAAACGACTGATGTTTGTGCAAACTTTAGAGTATTGACTGGACTTTAAATGCAACAGAAAGGAATCAGATGTTTATGATGCTAAAATCCGTGGTAATCTATATGCTTCAAAAACTGAATTGCCGGGGAGAAGGGCTGGAAAGAGCTGAATTTATTGCTGGTGGGTGTGTCAGGTTGGGACATACGTAGGTCAGCAGCTTAATCTCAATGCAGCCACTTAAAATCCTTTTTTTCCCCTCCCTACCCCGCCCCACACGCATTGGGTTGGCAACTACAGACAAACAACATCGTCTTGTTAGAGGATTTTCCATAGAGTCTGCCAGTCCCCCCCTCTCCCAACCTCCTTTTACCCAGGAGATGTTTGGTCTGAACAGGGTACATGATTCACCGCCCCTCGGGGATGAGGCATGGTTTGCTGCTGATCTCATGCAGTTTATCTTTTACTGGGCATATCTTGTTTTACTGGATTGTTGGAGGCAGTTTTGTACTCAGAAATTACATCATTGATAAAATCGCTTAAGGAGAATGTCTGCTGTACTGCAGGACACAAAATAATATGGAACTTTTGCTGCAGGTTGGATGCTAAAGCCGAGCTAAGTGAGTCATTTAATCAACTACAAAAGCGATTTAGTACAAAAGGGTGTCTGGCTCCATGGACGTTATGCAGTATCACCTTGGGTTGTGACTCCTTTGGTTCTAACAAGATGAATAGGTTCGGGCTCAGCCATTGCTTTGAATGGGAAACCTCCAAGGAAAGGCAGGATATTGCAGAAAATGATGTATGTGAATGCAGAGCCAGCCTTTGGGCCCTGTGAAGCCTGCAACTGCAGGCCCCGTTTATTTGTGGGAACTAGAAATGTAAAGAAGAATCTCAGCTTTCATTTTTTGAAAAAATATGTGGCCCTTTACCTTACGAAGAGAGCTTTGAATACGTAACTAATACAAACTGATTGCTATGGTATAAAGATGCAAACAGCTGATCTCCACTACTACAACAGGCGGCTAGTGGACCTAAAGATACCTCACATGCATATTTTATGAAAAATAAATCAGTTAAATTTGGGGTGTATCTGAAAAAAATCATCTCATTAACTACTTCTAAAATCTATAAGCCAGCTCTGTGCCCAGCAGTGTGATAATTGTACACAGGAACTGGTTATGTTTGGGTTGGAGAACGGCAAAACATTGTTCCATGGGCCTGGCCAAATGTGCCAAGGCTGTCTTTATGTGCATCCATGAGTAGCACTCTTCTCTCTGAGTCAGTACTGAGCTAGCGTTTGTCCTCCAGTATGGAGTCAGGGGCAGCATTGCTGCTGGGGAGGCCATCTTTTGGAAGAGAAGCAAAGCTGAGGTCATAAACCTTTCTGGTCATTAAAGAATCTGTGGCACTTGCTACAAGAATAGAGTAGAGAGGTATTAGCCCCAGAGCCCTGGCCTCTGGTTTGGGTAATTGAGCTGTGTGAAGTGTTTGCCAGAAAACCCAAAGGCACACAAAACTTGCCCGCATTTGGAGTTCATTACAAATACATCCCAAGTTCATCAAAGGGTTCATTTAAAGGTCACAGACATTTCAAGAATACTTGGGCCAGTTGGTGGTTTTTCAGTTTTATATGGTTTTGATTCAGTCTAGGTGAAACTAATTTTTTTCCAGAGCATTCAAACCTGAAACTCAGGGGGTGTAAACCCTGCAGGATCAAAAGAACAACAGAAAATGTGCACAAACCCTGCAAAATAGGATTGCCAAGTTTTGCCTAGCAATGAGCCAGCAAAAGGACTTCTACCGCTAGGGATTACTCATAATCGTAGTGTTGGTATGGTGGAAATCTTGCCTTAACCAAAATTTTATTTGCTAAGCGGGTGTTCACAGTTAGGGAGTGACCATTAGCATAGATTTCACTGTCCATTTTGCTGACATAAAGTCTTCCTGTTATTTCAACTGGATACAATATGATATGTCACTTCCCATCCCAAATTGCTAAGTGGTGTTGCTCTAAATTAAACTGCTGCATTCCAGCCTAGAATACAGTATCTACATTTCAATGAAGGACAATTGATCGCAATGCATAGTTTATAAAATGCTTAAGAATCTTTAACAATTAAAGATGTTACAGTATATGGATGTTTGGTTTTGTATTATTTTTATTCTCACCATTCCTGTTTGACAAGGAAACTTCAAGTCAGCCTATCACACAAACCCCCAAAATATCCTTCAGCTTGGGGGCAGGGCAAGGATGGAGTTAAGAGAGCTAGTGATCCAACGAAATAATTGCAATTCCATTAAATTAGTGATTTTAGTAAAAGCATTTGCTCAGTTCACAAGCAAAAAACAGACTTGATAGTTATTAAATATTAATTATTGGTATTCAAGAATAATTACTTGCATACCAGCGCTATGTCAGGGGGAAAATGAGATTAGTTCCATAACAATTATGATCCTTGCTCATATGCACAGAGTTGAATCATACACTAAATTTAGGATGGGAAGGAACTTGCCCCACAGCACATTGGTAATGTCCCCATTTTTTCCACAATCCTTCAGGGAATATCTCTGGGTTCTCTCATCCTGAAAGCATTAGGTATGTTAATATAAATATTAACATTCTGCATTTGGTATGTTACTATATTTTAACTATCCTTGATATGCTGCTACGTTTGGTTGGCCTGTTACGGGCTCGTTTTTTACAAGAGTCCCTTAAATTGTTCATTGTATCTGACTGCACAGTTACATGTTGTAAATTAGCTCATATTTTTCCTTTATTGTTCCTGAAGGTGATGAGCTCTAGCTGACCTGAATTAGAGACAATGAAACAGTCACTCCTTAGCTCACTGAGGTTCTGTTAAAATAACTATGACTTTCCAGAGATTTCTTCTTCTATTTGGAAAAAAATGACAAAGTGAAATGCAACTAGAATATTGAAGATTAACAGCCAATACATAGCTTAATCTCACACGAAAAATTTCAGGATGACCACTAAACTATGGTTTTCTTATTGAGCCTTGGGCAAGATAAAGCATCACTGGTCTAATTAAAGTCCCTAGTCCCACTCTATCTGAAGTGAGAAAATACCATACAAGCATTTTACCCAAACCCAGTAGTACCCAGCATGTATATACCCTCTGCAGTATTCTGAAGTTCTCATGTATGGTTATAGGTCACTTGTAAGTACTCTGGATCTCTTGGACAAGTTGCAGTACTTGGGAAAGCAGCTGACGTTTTTTTTTTCTCTTGGGCTATGATTCATTTTGACTGAATCTGTTGCACTACAGCATATAAACAGAGAGCATCTAATGCCATAAATTTGTACAGAGCAGCAAATGGGAATTCTAGGAGACAGAGCTTGGCCAGTGATAGTTATGCCAGTTTAGGACTCCAGCTTCTGCACGGTGTGGTTGGCAGGTGTTGAGGTCTGGCAACTCTGATCTTGGGGCTGTGTACCTGTGTCCTGGAGTTGGTTCCCAAGAACTTCCTTTTGGACCCCAGTTTATATAGTGAAACTTGAGTCGTGCTGAGCCATACCTTAACCAATCATTTTACTAAATTTTTACTAACCAATCCTAACATATTGTAACAAAATTCTCTAACCAGTCCTACCCCACCACTTTAATTGATTTACACCTAGCAAAATTAATTATGTAACAGACAGAAACAATGAAAGAACCAGACAGAGACCATTCAGACAAACAATAGAGAAGTGGGGACCATAAAGACAAAACAATAAAGAAATGGGGATTTTACAACCATAACTATTGAGTGGTTCCTGGGTTAGCGTTTCTGTGGTGTGGTGTGTAGTTGCTGGTGAGTATTTGCTTCAGGTTTGGGGGCTGTCTGTAAGCGAGGACTGGCCTGCCTCCCACAGTCTGTGAGAGTGAGGGATTGTTTTCCTGGGTAGGTTGTAGATCGTTGATAATGTGCTGGAGAGATTTTAGCTGGGGGCTGTACGTGATGGTCAGTGGTTTTCTGTTATTTTCCTTGTTGGGCCTGTCCTGTAATAGGTGATTTCGGGGTACCCATCTCATTCTGTCAATCTGTTTCCTCACTTCCCCAGGTGGGTATAGTAGTTTTAAGAATGCTTGATAAAGATCTTTTAGGTGTTTGTCTCTGTCTGAGGGATTGGAGCAAATTTGGTTGTATCTTAGGGCTTGGCTGTAGACAATGAATCATGTGATGTGTCCTGGATGAAAGCTGGAGGCATGTAGGTAAGTATAGCGGTCCGTAGGTTTCCGGTATAGGGTGGTGTTTATGTGACCATCACTTATTTGCACCGTAGTGTCCAGGAAGTGGATCTCTTGTGTGGACTGGTCCAGGCTGATGTTGATGGTGGGGTGGAAACCGCACCACAGAAACAGTAACCCAGGAACCAATTCCTGTAGCAAACCTCGTTGCCTACTCTGTCCCCATATCTACTCTAGCGACACCATCAGAGGACCCAACCACATCAGCCACACCATCAAGGGCTCATTCACCTGCACGTCTACTAATGTTATATATGCCATCATGTGCCAGCAATGCCCCTCTGCCATGTACATTGGCCAAACGTAAAAGTCCCTACGTAAAAGAATAAATGGACACAAATCGGACATCAGGAATGGTAACATACAAAAGCCAGTAGGAGAACACTTCAATCTCCCTGGACATTCTATAACAGATTTAAAAGTAGCTATACTTGAACAAAAAAACTTCAGAAACACTTCAAAGAGAAACAGCAGAACTAAAATTCATTTGCAAATTTAACACCATTAATTTGGGTTTGAATAGGGACTGGGAGTGGTGGGCTCATTACAAAAGCAGCTTTGCCTCTCCTGGAATTGACACCTCCTCATCCACTCAGATTGAATTGGCCCTGTCAGCGCTGGTTCTCCACTTGTGAGGTAACTCCCTTTTCTTCATGTGTCATTACATAATGCCTGCATCTGTAATTTTCACTCCATGCATCTGAAGAAGTGAGGTTTTTTACCCACGAAAGCTTATGCCCAAATAAATCTGTTAGTCTTTAAGGTGCCACTGGACTCCTTGTTGTTTTTGTGGATACAGACCAACACGGCTACCCCCTGATACTTGAACTATTGATAAGTGATGCTTGCCAGACAGAATGCTATCAAACTAAGTTTTCTTTAACCACCTTAAGATCTGTTTCTCTATCTGGTGATGGTGGGTACTATTAGGACAGGATCGCCTTCTTAACTGCCTGATATTACATTGTTTTAATGTAATTTAGATGGAATGTGAGGATGTGACTTTTTGCTTCTTAGCTCATGGCTGCTGCTCTCCCAATATGGCTGCAGACAAAGGCCTTAGGCCTTACAATATGGCTGCAGGAAAAGGCCTTATCCTTACAAGCCTTGGCGACTTCATTAAAATGGGGTCGCAACCCACTTTGGGGTTCCGACCCGCAGTTTGAGAACCGCTGCACTAGTATATCCCTACAACTCCTGTTGCACTCTGATAACTGTGCATGCATGTCTGTCTGAGGGCAGAAATGGGACCACTGTATTGTAAGGATACATTTAACATCCTAATTTGAAATCCAAAACATCCCACCTGTGCCGAGTAAGCAAGGTAAGAATTGTATTTTCTGACTTTTGATTGTTTGAAATTGTAACTTTAGTTGTAAGTTGTGCTTGATTTCCTTTGGGGTTTTGTTGTTTTAAAAGACAAGTTAAAAGTGATTAGCATTTTAATCTCTTCAGTGATTCTGCTGTTTATTTCCATAGTTGCGTCATTTCTTGAATATGCAACTGTGAAAGTTAATAGTGAACTAGATATCTAGCTATAGCTTTATGCTAACTTCAGTATTACAGGCTAAATTTTACCATTGTTAGGGATGTGAGTGAGGGCAGAATTTAGCATTGTGTATTTGTTTTTCCAAGGTCCCAAAATGTGGCCTAGGGAATATTTCATACTGATCATGTGCAAAACCAATTTTTCAATCCCATATATGACTCTATTAATATTTTTACAAATTGGTCCAGAGACTAGTCTTCAGTCAGAACTAGATTACCAGATTTTAAGGCCAGAATGGACCATTGTGATCATCTAGTCTGACCTGTCTAACACAGGCCATAGAACCTCACCCAATAATTTCTGTATTGGGCTTGTAACTTCTGGCTGACCTATAGCATCTTTTCAGAAAAAAAATCCAGTCTTGATTTAAAGACTTCAAGCAATAGAGAATCCACCACATCCCTAGGTAAGTTGTTCCAATAGAACCAGACACCTGGAAAGTCCCTGCTTCCAGCATAAGGGACTAATCCCGGAAATAATTACTACCACACATAATGCTTTCTCTCATGAATAGTCCCTCTGTAGTTAATGGGGTTATTCACAGCAGTAGGCACTATGCCAGGTAGCAATTTTCTCAGTCTGGGCCTAAGACTGTCAAGATGGCAGCTTCCAATTTAATGGCTAATTTTTACAATTGTATTTAAGGTACCTTAGGAATTAATGAATTTACTTTAATTTAGAATTACAGTAGTTGTAGTGATTAGAGTATAATTTATATTACACTTCTGTATCACTATGTGGTGTGGAACTGACTGCACTGTAGGAGAAATCTTCCCTGGGGAAGCTATAGTCAGAGGGAGTGCAGTGGAGAAGTATGTGATGGCTGCATTGCAATAAATAAACTGCAGAGATACTGCATTGCCATCTGTCTTTGTTTTGTTAACTTGTTTGATCAGACACCACATTTTGCTAATTCCTAATAATGAATGTGAGCCAAACCTAGAGAGAAAAGCATCTGCATCTCTAGGCTAACAGACCGTTCGGTCTGCATGCCAGTTAGACTGTAGTTTTTTCCAGAGCAGAAGCTGCCAGCTGTGCCATGTTGGACTGTTTGCCATTCTTGTGGAGCCAGGTTCTGTTCTGCCTGCTGAAGACAGAGGTGGCGCTGCTCAAATGATCTCTGTGAATGAGGAAATGCCAAAGAGAGTGAACAGTTTGGATGTTCAAAAATTCCCTCTGCAAGGCTCTCCTTGGTATGTTGCTGTGCTGTAGCTACGACTTTGCCACGAGGCCACTCTCACATTCTTCCCTTCTACAGGTAGTGTCATTTTATAGTTGACATCTGTTTCTTTGGGTCTGGTTAGGAGCAGTTGGCTCCTGCATAGGACCCCAGTCATTTTAAAGATGACGTTTCTCTGCCTTGCTCTGTTACCAAGAGAGGTGCTGTAGAGAGGCACATTCCCTTTCATGTCTGGGAGGGGCTTGAGCACAAACTGGCCTACTCTGGACCATCAAAAATCTGAGCTCCAACATACAATCAAATTTTCATGGTCAAAGCCTATAGGAAATGGTATGTTTTCTTCCTTGTGCTGTCTAAAGCATCACCAAATCCAGTTTCTTTATTAATTTCCAGGTCTTCTAGGGCCAGATGGTAAATACCTGTCCCCTTTACTCAGCATCTTAAGAAAGCAGTTCCACCACAATACCACCGCTCATACTTTCCCAGCGGGGCCAACGGGCATCTCTCTCCCTTTCCCTTCCCTTGACACATCTCTTCTGGTAGTTGGTTGACAACCTCAGGGACATCCTAATCCTGCCACTGGGTGCTGTGGACTAGCTGATTCCTCTCTCCTTCCCTAGCAGACTCTTCTTCTGCGCTGCCATCAGACAGTGATGAATAGAGCTGGAGGCAGCAGGGAAAGAGAGCTTTTCTCCCTCTTCAACAGACCTGCTATCTGCCACCTGCCTGATACTCTGTGATGATGCTGGTGAGAAACCCAAAGACACCTGCAGGAATCAGGAAGACAGGTTGAGGAGGGGAGGCAGGCAGGTCTAGTTAAATGCTTCAGATGAGCAGCGCAGAGACAAATGAGAGAAGCCCAGTTGAGGCTTGTTGGGATCCCTTGACACCTCTTCCATGTGGTTCTCCAATAACTCAATTTGACTCCAGTTTCATCAGGTTCCTTATGCCCAGGCCTATATGGCTGAGGAGAGGTGAGAGAGGAGAGGGTTGGTTGAGAAGGAGGCTAGGAGACACTTGGGGAGGGGGAGTTTGGGGCCAACATGTGGCCCTTGATAAAAGGGAGTGATAGGTTTATACCATCTTCTGATACTTTGACACATTACAATCAGGGAGGAGAAAGGA
Organism: Terrapene triunguis; assembly: GCF_002925995.2. NCBI lineage: Eukaryota > Metazoa > Chordata > Testudines > Emydidae > Terrapene > Terrapene triunguis. Next base: position 34,404,025 of record NW_020664447.1, read on the forward strand.
CTTTTTAAAGCACTCTTTAGTGTATGTCTCTAAGCTATGTAGCCATAGAAAATGCAGAATAATTTATAGCTGCATGACTGAAACTCCCAATGAACAAATGAAGAACACTTCACCAGCGGCTGTGGGTTACAGCCATTGTTCCAGGACTGAGTTCCAGCGGGTGTAGTCGCATGCTACACGCTCTCCTCAATTCACAAGGCAAATGAATGACAGATCCGAAATACTTATGCCCTAGCAGACTGAAAAAATCAATCCTTCCAATGGGATGTCTATCTTTCCTTCCAGGCTGCTGCCATCATTCTGGTGTTACTGGTATTCCCACAACTATCTTAATGCTCTGACCTAACTTTATATTATTCTTATTTGACAGTACTGTCTAACAGTTCCAACTGATAATAGGGCACCATTGTGCCAGGCACTGTGCAAACACATCATAAGAGACAATCCCTGCCCCAAAGAATTTACAAGCTAAATAGACAAGACGAACAAAAGATAGGAGGGCAAACAGAGGCAGAGAAGTGTAAGCCTGGGAGAATTCAAACCTTGGCCTCTTTGTTGAGACTGCCAACATGAAGCTATGCGTGGTGGTAGTTTTTGCAATGTGGACATATGCCTCCAGGAAGCAGACTGAAACCCCAAACTCATCTCACCTAAGCCACCTCACAGCTGTTAAATGGTAACTGTCTATCAATATTAATATCTTTTTTGAGAGCTTTGATCAGAGCAAGATTTGAAATAGGGTCCTTCAAAGGGAAAACTAAGATATATCCCTCGTCCATAGTAATACTTTGCTCATGCATCTGAAGCTGGTATTATCTTCATCCCTCAGTTGACTTTATGCCAATGGAGTAAATATTGGAGTTCTACTTTTTATCTGTGATTTTTCTCAAATACTTTCTCATGTCGTTGGCTCAGTACCATGCCATGAGTTCCACTTGGAAAGCATACTTGGGATTCCGCCGGGACTGTGCCACTCCCTTTTTGCTCAAGTTATTTCATTATACAGTTCTGGCCAGTGTGAAGAATTTTGAGTGTTTTAACAGAACGTACTGCATAAGGCAGGTCAGATAGCTGCAGAGGTAGTATAGCAGTACTGGTGCACTGCAGTTACCCATTCTGACCATGTCAAATATACGCCACATCTTGCCATTGTGTTACTCTTTAGGCACAGCACGCAACATGAACTTGGCCATAGTGCTCCTTTGTAGAAACAAGAAGTCAGATGGTGTTATTCATGCCAAGAAAGAATGATGAGGTCACTGTGCTTCTGCTAAGCATTTGGGGGTGGGTGAGATGCTGCTTTCTCCAATGAGTGTATTATGTAGAATGCCCCAGATTACACCAGCAATCCGTGATTACACTTCTGGCCATCATCTCATTCTGGAGATCTCCCCACTTTAGTTGCCTCAGGCCATCACATATACAGCTCAGTTTGTCAGCTCTGTTTTCTGCTCTTGAAATCTTACCAGGAGTATGTAGAACATCAGTATTGTAAAGATAGAGGCATGTCATACTACTAGGAAATAGTCCTGGACAATAGCAACTTCAGCAACAGCCTTTTCAGGGTACTACTGAAATCAGGGGTGGCCAAGTAGCCGCTCTAATTCTTGGAGTAGTACAATAAAACAGTGTATTACATTGTCAAGGGCCTCACACTGCAGTTGCTCTAGGTTAGAATGGCATAATGCAGTGTTTCCTGGCAGCCTCGGTTGTCACCCTTCATTTACCTAAACACAAACACTTTTCAATACACTCCACAGCTTCCAGATAGGTTAGTTTGATTTGATTCTATTTGATAGGCTTCCCATCCCATCCCATCCTCATTGCATAGTATCTGAATGCAATTAAGCAAAGTGACTAACATCTGTCATGTGTGGTTCATTCTCTCTCTCACTCTTTCCCCTGGAGGAGAATTGTGGGTGGAGCGTGGTGTTTTATTTTGTGTTTTAAATGTACACTTTTCTCTGTTCTTGTTAGAGAAATGCTCCTTCCACTTGGTGCAGAAGGTGATGAGGTTTGTGAAGGTCCTTAGTTCCTGTATGAGTTGTTCCACAGTCTTGGACTGGCCCCCCGGAAAGCTCTGTCTCCTGCACAGATGAGCTTTACCCTTATGGTAGAAAGTTCTACTATGCCCGAGAAGCAGAGGAACATTCACATTCTTACAGCCTGTCTACAGAGGGCTATTTTTTTTTTAAATACAGGATTGGGGACTTTAAAATAATAGTACTAGCCTAGTACCTCTGGGACTCTCCTCCTCAGACCCTCTGTTAAAATGTAGTCCCTAATAAAATGAGAACGGGTCTTAGAATTTCAGACAGTCTCACCCTTCCCAAGCTTTAAGATTGAATCCTCACAAAAGCATCACATACAGCGTGTCACATTTGCCAGCTCCAGGAACTGAGCTAATCCTAGAAACTGTATCGCATCTCGCCTCCCAGAGAGAATGTCCCCCAGGTCAGGGGCGAAATCTTTGGCAGAGCAAGCACAAGGAAACTCGCTTCAGAGCTGCATGCGCCACATCTGGCCTTGTGGATAAATAGGATGTGGCTTCTCAATAGTGCCAATTGTCTGACATACAGGAGCACAAATATTCACTCACCTGACCTTCTACCTACACCCCACTGTCCCTCTCATCGTTTTTTAAAATGTGTACTGATCACTGGAAGAGGAGTAAGTGAGCATATCCACTTGGTTACCATAGCAAATCCAGGAGAAAATAGACCAAGGGACTGCCAAAATATTACAAATGTGTGATGTTCTCTGATAGCTGCACAGACAGTCCTTTTTATCCACTAACCTTTGTTTGCCCAGTCATCTAAAACAGACTGAGAGTATAATAAGCCCAGTTCCGAGCAAACTGTCTCTAACCAAATGTTGATTTTTCCTTTAAAAAAAAAAAAGTGTCTGTTTTGGTTGCGTGGTTGTGAGGGTTTTCTGTTTTTAAAGAAAAATCAACATTTGATCAGAGCTGGGACTATTTCAAAAGCACCAGTTTTGGGGGTACAGATGAGAATGACAAAATACAATATTTCAAAAGCATTTTTCAAGCCAGAACTTTTCAAACAACCTGTGTGTTCTTTCCTCAGTATTGCGACAAACCCCACAAAAACACACCTTTCTTGTGAAATGGGTACTTATCTCACCCTTAACCAACAGCCCCCTCTCTCCTCCCCACCCCCCACCCTATGTCACCCTCTGCCTCTGAACAGAGTATAGCAGAACTCTGTGGATCTAGGCTGAGGTAATACACACTGACCCTCCTCTTCTGCTTGAATCCTCAGAAGTCCTTTTTGGACATTCTGTTATTGTTCCCACACCCAGCCCACAGGGCACCCAGTCTGAGTCACTGCAGCCCCACAGGCTGAATCTGCAGTTACTCATGTAGGTAACTGCTGCTCATCTGCTGTAAAGGTTGGAGAATTGAGCCTTTATCCAGGTTCCCCCTTTATACTGCGAATGCTCCCACGTGCAAGGGTAGTGAGTGGCAGTGAAGTACTTGGTAAGGTGGCTTCCTCTGAGCTGTGCTGCCTTGGGTGCTGGAAGAGCAGTGTGGAAGTTCAGGGCCTCCTGCCTCTGGCAGCAGCCCGGAGAGCCTCAGGATTAAGGGTTTAAACCCTCTGCTATTTCAGCAGTAGTGGAAACTTCAGGAGAAGGGTGTGTCAGAAATTCTGCAGGTTCCCAGCCCTTACAAGGAAATCACCCATGGAAAGGCATGTCAGGTCCAGGGTTACCTTTTGCTACATCTGACATGGGTGCAATTTACAGAAATATGTCAACAGAAATTCATTTAGCATACTGTTGCCTGCAAGCACTCTCTGCCGTGATCCCTGCACATCCGCCAATCTAAAAAAATCTCTCTCTTCAGTACATAGACACGCCCAATATATAATACAGGGCTTTGGAGCTGTGCTCCGGCTCTGCTCCAGCTCCAGGCAAAAACTTGCAGCTCCACTGCTCCGGAGCTGCTCCGTGCTCCAGCTCCGGGCTCCGCTCCAAAGCCCTGATAGAAAATATTTATATTCTGGTAGCACCAAAAGGCCCCAAAATCAGGATTTGGGCCCTGTTGTGCTGGGTGCTGTACAAACGCAGATCTAAAGAAATAACAAGTATGTGTATAAAATGTTGCAGAATGGGCTGTAGTGAAAGTAAGTCAGTTTGAAGGCCTAGCATCCTCTCCAGTGTCTCTTTAAATGCTGCATCAGTTCATTAATATGGTATATTCACAAATCATGCACATACAGATTCTGAAATACACTCCATGACTTTCCTCACATTTATTGTACATACAGCAGAGGAGTCAGAAGGATGTTTTCACCCATGAAAAGATACTACGTTTTATCTAAGTATATATTTAAAAAATTACAATACAGTTCAAAGGTCTGGAAAATATACTCTCATGTCAAAGATTTTAGTAGCAGGAGCTTGACTGGACCCCTCAGTTTGAGTTCCTTTGAACGTCCTGTATTTTCCCCCCAAAAATTATTTAAGGCTGGTAAACCACTGTGCAGAACAAAATGTGAACAAATAGCAGTTGAATATATTTGAAAGTAATTTTGAGTGTGACTTTTCAGTGGCCCTTGAGTCTTTAATAGCTTGGAAGCTCTGCCCTAGCTTTCCGTGTAGCAGCATCCTGTGTGGACCCTGCTGCAGTGCAGTGAAATTCCCAGAGTGCGGCTTAACACTGCTTCAGCACAATGAAACTCCTAAGTGCAGCTTAACACTGCCATAGCTCAGTGAAAGTCCCAGGACTTTGTGTGCTGTAGCAGTGTCCACCTGGTGAGTTTCTGCACAGCAAGCTAGTGCACTGTAGAGTCGCACCCTAGTTTGCTGTGCAGTAACTTGCTGTGTAGACAAACTCTGCGAGCCAAGCTTGGGTCACTCACCCAGAACCCCAAGATAACGTTTCCGTGTAGCACATAGTTTCATGCTTCTGTGTTATAAAAATAGTTAGAATGTTAGTTTGAAATGTCTGTCTATATTGCATAGCCACAGACATAATCTTAGTGTTGCTAGTCCATCACAGAACTGGATGTCAGATCTCACAAGCTAAGTAGGTTGTCAGACTGGTTGAGTACTTGGTTGGGAGCCCTTCATGGAAAATCCAGTATACTGCAGAAAAAGGTGTTGGTTATTCAGTAAATGGTGGCACTCTTCCCTCTGAATCTGTACTGAATCCATAACCCAGTGATATTAAGGGGCACTGTGATGCTGGAGAAGAAGTTTTCTCTAGTGCGCCATAAAACCAAGGTCATGATCACTTCTGACACTGTTTACAAGAGTAGAAGTGTTAGCCCTCACACTCTAGCCCAATTCCAGCTTGGGCAGTTGTGTTCCATCTCCTATTAGGCTAGCAGTTCAAATAGACCTGGTACTCTTACTTTCTTGTCCTCAAATATTGAGTAGTGGCTCTATTTCATTGGTGAGTGAAGGTAGGGTGTGTGTGTGTGTGTGTGTGTTACACCATTGACTGTAATGGGGACAGAGTTAGACCAACACTGAGTATCTTTGAAAAATCCCACACAGAACATCTATATACTTACACATACAGTAGTTTGTTCAGTCAGTAAAGTTTGTAAAGCACTTTGTACGGCATATATAAATGTCTAAAAATTTCAATAAAGAAGCAGACAACATAAAAAGTCATCTTATGACAGTGATCATGGATATATATGTGATCATTGTCATAAGGTGACTTATGCTGTCTGCTGCTCTGTAGGAATTTTCAGAAACTATACAGCATAATAAATGATGGGTGAGCTCTTTTATGATATCTATCTTCTTGTGGAAATGACAGAGAACTCATGTGTGGCATAAGAGGTCATTTAACATGTTATATATATCTTACATTTTTATCTCCCACGGTTCTTGCAGAGAACTTAAATTGTTTTAGACAACAGATGTGGAACATTTAAAAATACTTGGAATGTGTGGGAATATACCGGGGAGCCACCTGTCCTGAAATTTGAAAGACAGATCCAATTTGCGAATGTTGGTCCCCGCATCAGCATGAGTAAAACAAAGACACACACACACACACCCAAAATAAAACAATGAGAGCTATTGAATACAACCATTACCCAGAGAAGCTTAGGGAAGGCTGGCAAATTGACTGATCAACTATTCATATTTAGCCAATCAGCATTTGAAATGATCATTTAATAATCGTGCTCTTGGGCTTTGCATCCTAAAGAAACTAATGATTAAAAAATGGATTGGATTTTGTTTGGTTTAATCTAAATAACATATATTTTTACTTTTAATCATCAGAAGGGTAGCCGTGTTAGTCTGAATCTGTAAAAAGCAACAGAGGGTCCTGTGGCACCTTTAAGACTAACAGAAGTATTGGAGCATAAGCTTTCGTGGGTGAATGCCCACTTCATCAGACGCAAG
>NW_020664447.1:34410814-34423793 GCF_002925995.2 Terrapene triunguis
TGCTATGAAAGCAAATTCCACTCGCTGGGCAAGGGATGCAGTTACACTTAGTGTGGGAGCCACCACTTGAAATTTCCCAGCATTTTTGCATGCAAGATTTAAGCATTAACATTATTGCTTTGCACTTAAATATTTATAAAGTTGCTGTGAATTAGCTGGAGGGGAGGGCCTTGTGATTAAAGGAAGCAGGTTTCATTGAGCAAGACAAGTTCTGATCTGTCCTTTTTTTCACCTCGAATCAGGGCAAAGACCAGCAGCTTGAGGCTGACCTCTCCAAAAAACCTTGCTCTGAAAAGGAAGATGAGAAAAGCTGGAAATGTTCCTTCTAATGCTCTGCACTGGAGCCAGGAAAAGGCAGCTGTTTCTAGCCCTTCTGGGGTTTTTTGTTTGTTTTTTGTTTCTTGGGGTTTTTTTTTTTTCTTCTTGTGGCTGAAACCTGGGCTTGTTGCCATATCTGTTTGTCTGTCTCCCTCTCTCTCGTGTTGTTTTTCTCAGAGCGCTTCAGAGGCCAGTTGCCCATAGCAAGTTGCTGGGAACAGAGGTCGTTCCTTGTATCGTCTTAACTCTCCATGCCAGAGTGTTCATGCTTGAATGGGAAACAGCAAGATCTGTCAATATAGCCCTTTTCTTCAGAGCTTTGAGGCTGCATTCTCTATGGCCATCTGTTCCCTTTCACCCCTTTGGACAATGTTGCTATTTGAAACCAGCAATTCTTCACTCCCTGGCTCTCTCTCGCTCTCTCTGCCCCCTCCCCTCTTCTGTTTGGGGGGAAAAAGTGTTTCTGGCTCAGACTGAAGCCTCTTGGGGCTTCAGCCCTCCTATGATTCAAGTTTTAAAAGTGACATTTTGTAACTTTTTATTTCACTGACTTTTAAAAAATGTAATACATCTCAGGAGAGTGTTCAGTGCAGTCAAATGAGCAGTTTGGGTTCATATTGAGATGAACTGCTCTCTTCCGGGCAGCCATGGATCTTTCTTTGGTGTATGCTGCAGAGTGCAGTTAAATACTTGCCATGCCCTGGGATATTTTGCATTATAACAGGAATGAAAATTAAGGCCGTATCAATGTTTCCATTCTAGCTCTCTGTGCTCAGTCAGTGACACACTCACCTTTTCAGGTTGAAAATTTCCAGGCTAAGGCTCTGTCCAAAGATGAATTGATTTGGTAGGTTTGAGATAAAAGTGATTCATCTCTTTTTGAGAATGACTGTTGTTATAATGCCTAGTGCCCCCTACCAAGAGCAAGACTCCATTGTGCTAGGCGCTGTACAAAGAGATAGTCAGAGACCACCCCTGCACCGACCAGCTTACAGTCTATACAAACAAGACAGGATGGGAAAAGGCAGTACTATCATCCCCATTTTAGAGATGGGGACCTACGTCACAGAGAGATGAAATGACTTGCTCAAGTTCTCCTGGCAAGTCTGTGATAGGAATTGAGTCCAGAACCCCTTAGTCCCAGTCTATCTTGACTACAAGGCCATCCTCCTTCATCTTTCTTTTGAAAAAATACACATTATGCTTTGTAAATGAGTGAATTAAGACCCATGAGTCATTACAGTCTGTACATATGTAATATATTTTGCAGTGTTTTCTTACTAATCTTGTAAAGTGTGCAGCTAAAGGAGGCCATATATGTGTGACTACATAGCTGTGCAATAAAAAATTGAGTTAGGGTGCTCAGTGAATGAGACAAAGTTCTGCAGGGACCCATTGCATCCCTTTAATGTGTATCCCATAAGATAAAAACTGACCAGCTGACCAGGTTTGCAGGTTCCTTCCTTCAGACCTCATACAATGCATGGGATAGGGCATTCATGTAATGCCTAAACAAATAGTTCTGCATTTTGAATTTTTTCTATCATTTTTTTAAACCTAAGACATTCTGTCAAAAACTGTGTTGAGAATATTTATGTTCAGGCTTAAATACTCAAAAGATAGTAAATTCTACAGTTAAGGCTGATGTTACTTTTTTTGAGAAATAAAGACTATCATTCTGCATACACACAAGGGACATATTTAAGATTACACATGAAACCTTACCTTTAATGTTTCCTAATTTTTAAGTTCTTAATTGTGCAACCATAACATTATCTTAATATAGTTTTTGTGATGGATATTATTGAAAGATTCCAAATTCCAAGGTGAAGACCTCCTAATTTGCAAGCATACTACTCTGGACCCAAAATGTCTGGCTTACTCCTGCCTTCGGGTTGTGGACTGGAGAGAAACTCCAGGTCCAATCAACCCTTATTTTGGGAAGAGTTTGGATCTTGTTCCAAACTTTACAGCTCATTCCCATCTGTGATTATTCTTATTATTTAAGCCCAGCAGTAATTTTTCTAATTCTGAATTATGTGAGTAGTTCTGAAAACATTTAGAGCTGCACTTTCAGAGGTGTGTGAGAGGTCATAATGCAAAAAGAGGCACTTTGCCTGCTTTGCATAGAGAATTGCACTTCTTTCCTGTGCAATTTACGGTTGTCTTTTAAAATAATTGAGCCTTTGTTGTCAAGAGTAGTGTTGTGTTTTATTAGAGAATGTTTCAACTTAGGCTATCAGAAATTGTTGCTCATTGACATTTGAAAATAATTACAAAGGTAGAACGGTGCTGAAATATTCCCAAATTTGGGGTGAATGGCTGATTTAAATTGCAGGTTCAATTCCAGCTCAGTTAACAATAATCAGAAATTGTACTAGCTGATGACTTTTTGTTAGCCTATATTAAATGAGTTGAGGAAGTCTCAATCTGCTCCCAAGGAGACAGATGGCCTTGTCAGAAACACCCTTATCACAGTTGGCACTAATTGGTCCTCTTGTAGGGCATCTTGACAGAGAAGCCAAGGATTCAACATACAATGGAGACTGGACTCCACTCACAGCCTTTCATATGAAACTTGAGTTTCAATGGCAGATTGGTGCATGGGAAGTTTGCACCGCCACTGCCTGCGCTGTATCAGTTCTGTGGATAAACGGAGGACTTTCGATTCTAGGGCTCCCAATCAACCGCCTTTTCACCAGAATATAATTCATGAAAAAATATAAATCTAGGAGTTATCGTAAATCCTACACTGTGGCTTCATGAGATGCCCATGGAGTAGTGAGCAGCATCCTGTAGGACTCCTTAAGGTTATGCCATTTCAAAATTTCTCTCTCCCTCTTCTCTGCATTCCCCCCAGGCGAGTTTTTTGTTTTGACCATCCCTCCTCCTTTTCCACTTTACTGGGACAATAGACACATAGGCTTCCAAACTTCAAGCTGCTTTTTTTCCTTGTCAGGGAGGAGAGTTGCAGCAGGCTCTTTTGGTTTTAGCTTGGGAAGTTTAGAAGAGGGGCATCCAGATGACAGGTAAGCACTAGGAGAGGTTGACACAGTTGAGCAGCTGAGATTAACCAGCATGGAAAAATCAAATGCTGTACACTGTGCTTCTTCAGGATGGTGTGCCAGGGAGCTTGCAGTTGTCTTGACAGAGCAGTACTAAATCTCCCTTCTTTATTCTAGCTTTAAGGGACATGAACACATTAATTCTAGCATTCTATGCCCTCACCCCTATATGCACTCTGATTATTATCATGATCTGTCCACTTCCGTCGGGGGGGGGGGGGAAGGGGTTAAAAAAAAACAGTAATTTGTAGTATGATTGATTAGACGATAATTAAAAGCATTCTCCAGTTCACAGGGCCTTAGTATTGTCAAATGCCCTGCTTGGACAAGGATCATTTTGGACCTGTGTGCCCAAGGTATGTGTAGCCAAGACAAAATTCTGACTCTTTTTCTGAAGAGTGTGCACAATTGGGAAATGTTTTTGCTGTTGGAATGATTTGCTATTGGAAAAACAGGGTTAAATGATGGGACAGGAGAGGGGGTTTGTTTTTTAGGGGTCAGGATGATGTCAGGAAGATCTGGGCAGCAACAAAGGAAAGGAAGGAGAAAGTTACAGTGTGGGAGGGTCAGCAATGGTCATTGAGGAGATAATGTTGTAAATCAGTGGAATATTAGAAAAAAAGAGCGAGAATTTCTCAAGCCTATTCATAGGGAGGGTGAGTTAGCATGTAAACAGTTTATCCTTGGTTATAGGGAGGAACCCATCGGTGACCACTCTACTGTGTCCTCTTGTATTCACCCTCACCACATCACCTGCCCAAGTACTTCTGTTTGCAAGCATCCATTAGAAATGTGGGAATATTGGAGTGCTGGAAGCTGATCAGTTTGTGATTTATTGCCAAACTACAGAAGCAAAAGGTTTGAAGTGATTAAAAGAAACCATCGGCTCCCTAGTATCATCACTCTCTGCACTCCCCAGATCTGGGCCTGTTTCAGGTGCTGTAAACCACCAGCTGTCTTTCCTCCTCCACTGAGCTCCTCAGAGCTGGCCGTTTTGTTCAGGGCTGGTGGATTGTCTGGCAAGAAGTCAGACCAGCTGGATTCTCTTGTTTCTTAACTTCAATTCCATTTTTAAGTCAGCAGACAGGAGCCTCAGTACTGGCTTGAGCATTCGTTCTTTCACTGACTTTCAAAACAAAATGGAATCAACATGAACTCATTGATGCCAGGAGTTGAGATTCCCTAATTCAAAACATACTGATGATAATGGACATGCTGGCCAGCACTGAGAAGCATGAAATTAACAACAAAACGGCATTTGTCTTATTCTCTGGAAGACCCATCCCATATCCTGATACTGAATGGAGGTCCCAACTTATTTCCAAAGATCCTCGGATGTCTTACAGAAAATATTGAAATATATTCTACTCCTAAACACTTCTGCTGGCCTATCACTTATTTTTGTTTCTCTTCCCTTGTTCTTTACAGAGGATTATGACTTTAGGTGGGCAATAATCAGCAAGAGCAGACAGAGTCTTAAACCTCAGTTGAGGGCAATGTCTACACTATGAGCTAGGGGTGTGAAAAGGGTAGGTTTTTTTTATAGCTGTGTCTGTGATTTATGCTTACAGGGCTGGCATGTGAGTTTGTCGGTCTTTGCCTCCCACCCACTGCCTATTAGTTCCGTGTGGACTGGCAGAGGAGAGTATGTCACATAAAGGGTACGGAATGCACCTTGGCAAGCCAACTCACAGAATGAGATCATCACTACTGGACGGCAAGGCAGTCAAGCTCCTGTCCTGACTAATGAACATACTGCAAAGGAAAGAGCTTAAAATGGCAGAGGACGGGGAGTGGGCGGTAGAAGGGCACTGTGGTTAGTGACTTCATATAGAAGCTTGTCCTGTGGCTTTTTATTGGGTAATGGGTTTTTCCACCGTTAGATATTTTTATACCTATATTTTTTGAATAGGGTCAAGCTGGGGGAGGGCGGGGAGAATAGCTTCTTCTGGTGTCATTAGAGACCTACACAAAAAAGCCAGGCTAAGTAAAGTACAGGTGAAGAGCAGTGGTCTTTTTATGCTCTGCCAGTGAACCACAGCTCCTGCCTGAGAAACCCACACTGTCTGAGCACAGAGGGAAAATACTTTCATTCTTATTTAAGAACGTGCCCTTTTTGTTGACCTCAGAATATTAATTCATTTATAAATATTTTCTCTGTGCTTTTCAAAGTTTTTATTGTTGGTGAACATGCTGTTGCTGAAAGATGACAGAGTTGACTACTTTGGAGACCATTTTCCTCTGTTTACTTCAGTGTGATGTGTATAGACCCCTTGCCATGTGTGGTGGGGAAATATTTTAAACCCAGTTGCTGAGGGTTTGGCTTCATGCAGAGAATGCAGAGGAGCCTGGCAATGGAGTTGGTCGCAGCTGATGGGGATTCTCCCTTCAGGAAGCATAAGAACTTGCATAAAAATTGGGGAAGGGTGGAATGCAGTTGCTCTGAGAAGTTGAACTGGCAAGGGACAGATTATCTTTAATTCAAGAGTACACTTAGACTCTGGCTGCAGGGAACCTTAAAGATTCTGCATTTAAAGATTCTGGCTGCAAGAAGCCTTATTTCTTTGTTTAGAAAACATTAGCTCTAGTACTTCTAAAACATTTCCATAACATGGGCCAGTGCTTGAGACTGATGGCCTTTCATGACTACCTTCCCCTCCAACCTTCCCTGCAACAATCATATTTCTTGGTCACATAAAAAAAAGTTCCAACATTGTGGCTCCCTCCCCATTAAGGGTGAAGGGGGACCCTGTGAGTCTATCTATGCTAGCCTTTCACTGGGGCCAGGCATGAGGGAGCAACCTCTGATTAGGTGCATGGCTGTATTCCTACCACCAGCAGCACAGAAAAATGAGAGGGTGATTTCACAAACCACGCCAAGTTACACCAGTCTGCAGCATATACCTGTTGATTAGGGAAGTGAGAGATGCTTGTGGGTTTGGGTTGTTTTGTTTTGTTTTGTTTTGTTTAGTTGATAGAAAAAGAAAACTCCTAAATACATCTTGGGCTTGGGTTATAACTAGCACCAGGTGTCATTGCATGAAGACTGATGCATGCACAACTGACACTTTTTAGGACAACAAAGCCTCATCTTATTTCAGCTGTGCATGCCTCGTCTTCTTGCTGGAAGCAGCATTTTGGATTGCACTTTGAATTTATTCCTTTGTTTAATTTTTCCTCTGGCTGTGGGAAACCATTAACTTTGTGTTTGATTTTAGCCACAAAAGGCTTTGTTTTCACTTGTGGCAGCAGGTAAGTGTGACCCAGCCAGTTTTTTTATGGACAGAAATTGGCCTACCATGCACTTGCACTCCAGAACAGTTACAGTCCCTTGTCAATGTGCCTTACTCCTGACCCGGAGGGACTATTTTTTGTGGAGGAGAAGATAGAACATGCTTTATTCTCATTCAGTCCTTGGCCTTCTTGTTGATGTTGCCAACAAGGTGGTCAGTTAGTACCAGTTGCCATTGGGATTTTGTGATATGGACTGACACTTCCAACTCATTTCATATATGTTACTGAACAACCAATAGACAGGAACTCGATCTGGATTGGAATCAGTAACCTAGAGTCAAAACGGCAACCTATGTTCTATTACCTGACTCTCGTCTGTGAGCTTGATGGTGTCTTTGAGCCCAGCTGCAGGGTGATCTGGTACAAAAAATCTCAAGATATGAAACTACTGGAGATGGGAGGGAGAGGTAGAGAGTGCAGGGAAGGGATGTTTCTATGAACATAGTAACATTTGTTCACCTCCTTTCATGAGCTCATTAATGATCAAATAGCTTTTGAGATAATAGAAAAGATAAGAATTTTTTAACAGTGCATTTCAATTTTAATCCATTTGTCTTCCATTTCCTCTTTCCTGCTTCTGAAACATCTGCTGTCTTCTGGTATTTGGTACAGGGAGGAGGGAAAGAATATCTATTCTCACCATCCTTGAACTTTCCTGCAAAGCTGGCTCTGTTTCCTGCCTCAACTCAGCTCCTCACTTGCTAGTTTTTCTTCCTGTTTGTTGCCTAATATATACGTCTGCGGCAGACCTGCAGTATCTCTTTAAAATGGAAACCTTTTCTGCAAAGCATTCCTTTTCACCCTGTAAAAGTTCTGCACTGTAAATTTCCTCCAGCTTTAATAACCACTTTGCACCAGAGTCATAAATTTGAATAACTTCATGGAAGAAGATTTGTCGGAAAGTGGGTCACACAAACAGTCTTCTTCCTGACAGGTGCTGACACAGCCTGGTACAACAGGCTTTTTCCTTTAAAAAATGAAGAGGCTACAGCAATTAACTTGCCTGCCTTCTTTTAAACTGCCGTGAACCTTGTCCTGCCCTCCTTGTACCTTCAGAACTCCTGTTGGCATCAGTGGGAGTTTTGGGTCTGCAAGGAATGCAGGATCAGGGAGAGTAATGGTGTGTTTTCTCCTCTACTCAGACACTAGACATTTAACTATTTCATTGCCCAGCCCAGCCTTCCTGTCTACATTGAAATGTCAAGATGTTCTATCACATAAGAGCTAATATCAGAGGCACAGAATTTTGGAGAGTTCATCTCTGAACTTCATGGGTAGCCCCTTTCACTCTAACAGGCCAATCCAAAACCCACATGTGACTGCTGCCTTAACTTTGTGATCCTTGCCCATTTCAGCTGTGATTTTTAAAAAAGAGGACAATACAGTTTGGATGCAGGCCTCCACCTTATGCCACATGGCTATGAGTGGTCTGGAAAATCTTAAGGCTCCCTCTTTGTTCTCTCATTCTCATCAGGTCTGTTCTAATAATAATGTAATACATTTTGGCCTAATATAGAGTGTTCTGTCCAATGATGTCGAGTCTAAGCACTTTGCAAACCTTAATGAATTGCAGTAAATAACTTGCTCAGTGTCACCAAAAGGGTCAATGAGTGGCATAGGTGGGTATCGAACTCAGACCTCCTTGGCCGTGGCTCCAAACATTAGACCATATTCCATCATGCAGCTGGTAGACTGTACTGGAGAGGTAGAAAGAGACGGTATTGTCAGCACATCTGCCTTTTCAATACAGATTGGTTAGACTAACCAAACAGCATTCCTGACACTGCAACTTCCCATTTGCTGTTACTGCTGCTGCTTCTGGAGGTATTTATCTATGTGAAAGCTTGACATGTATCAGCCTAAAGAAAAGCGATCCTCAGAGCAGGATAGTGCTACTGTGGACTGTCTGTTCTGGGAAAGTGCTTGGGTATGGGAATAAGATGTAGTGTTTGGATACAATGAGAGAAGTAATTCAGAGTAGCACAGAGTATAAGCTCATACTTAACCACTGCCTTTGATAAGAAATCTTATAAATGTCATGTGTGGTTTCAAATGTTTTAGAGCCTGATTCAAAACCCCCGATGTCTATAGAATATTAACTTATGCCATTGATTTACATGGGCCATGGATTAGCTAGGATGGACTCCATATCCTTTTGGCTCAAAATGTGGTTAGTGCACAACAAACTTTATATATTTACCATCATTTGCAAGTTACCAACCTTACAGGCAACCTTACAAGTTACTGGCAATTACTCTTAATTAATACTTTTCTGGTGGCCTCACCACTTTTTCCAAAGCACAAGTTCTAAGTTAAAAAAACAACAACCCAGCAACAACAACATTTCTGTCCCGTATAGTTGTGAAGAAAGCCTTTCACATGTGAAAGCGCAGATGGCTCTGGTCCTGAGTCTGCAGACAGCCTGAAACAGTAGTTCTAGTTGAGGTATAAACTTCCCTTTTCACCTCAGTGAGGTATTAATTCAAAACCCTACTGGTTACAAATTCAATGTCCACATTAACTATTTCACTGTTGATTGTTTTAACAGAAACATCCAGCTATTCTGGTGGAGAGCAAGTAAAAAAAACCCTCTTTTTTTTTTTTCTCAATCCAACTTCTGTTTCCCAGTTTGAAATATGACATGCTGCATGGCCATGTGAAGTAGCTCTTTCTGCTCCATGCCTGAGAACACGTTTAAACACTAAGAAGGTTTTAAATCTTTGTTTATACCCACCTAGAAGCTGAAGAAAGAAAAGACTTTGATAATATGGCCTGATGGCAATTTCTCACTACAGTATATTCTCCAGGGTTTTGTCCAGTCTTGTTTTAACTGGCTCATGTGATCAGGATTTTACTGCTGTCCTTAGGAAACTCTTCCACCGTGTAATAAATCTGTCAAGAAGTTTCCTGACATTCAATATAATTTTCCTTTTACTCATCCTCAGTCGAATACTCTTAGTTATACTCTCTTGGACTATCTCAAAAATTCACCTCTCTACTCATACATCAGTCTCTTCCTACCCCCTTTAATCATTTTTGTTGCATTTCTCTGAATTCTCTCCAGTTTGTCCCTTTTTGATTTGTTGAGGTACCACTTGGAGTAAAAACAGATCAACCATCTATCTCTCCATCTTGTACAGAGCATATGGTATTCAAAAGAAAAAGAGCTGGGGCTTCTGCCAGCATTATAGATGGATCAGTCTCCTATTTCAGAATTAGAAAAATCAAGTGAAATAGTAGGTTAGCAAACCAGGTCACACTGCATTATTAGAAATGCCTTCCCCTGTGTCATCATAGCTGACCAGCACAGATTTTGCTGAATGCATTTTCCCCAAGGCATGTACAGAGTTCACACAAATGAGAAGATTCCCCCAAATCTAACTTCCAGTAAAGGGTGGGGTGGGGGGGCAGTTTCATCTCTGATGTAACTCCATTGACTTCATTAGTATTACTGGTATCTCAGGCAGGAGTTGGCTCAGTTTTTGGAGACATCTGACATTAACTCAAGTTTTACAGAATCTGTGAGATTTCTAGTAGTGTGGGGTAGAGTTTAATTTTGAGATCAGAGGCATGACTGCTATCTTTCCTGGCTCCACAGTTATGCCCCATAAACCTCCTCCTTCATGATTCCTTTTAATAACTTCTCTTTCCTGGCCCGCTCCCTTGTCTCCAGACCTGCAGAAGTCGGGACTGCATGGAAGCAATAGGCTTAAAGAGAAAAGTGGGTGGAGGGGATGACCAAGAGAATGAGCATGGTTCTGTTCTGATGAACACATAATAAACAGAATTTTGGGTCTCGATATTGGTCTCAAATTTCTTTCCCAATACCTGAAAGTCTATCAGTGCTTCTCCTGAATGGTGCAACACCAGGTACTTAGAAAAGCATAGTAATATGCATTGGAAATTAGACTCTGCTTTGCAATGTAATGATAGCCCATAGTAGTACTTTGCGAGAGGAGGACTTACACCAGGCCTATGCCTACAAGGCAGGGAATGCTTAAGAAATAGTGGAGAGTTCCTGCAATTGAAAATGTAAGCCAAATATTCATATGAATGCTTAGTTTGTGGAATGAGCTGAGACGCATGACAAAGATTCTTCAGTAAAACACATCCTTGGTGCAGGCATGACACATTGGACTCAGACGTTGTATTGTTTTTAGTTTCAGGAGCCTCTGGGAGCAAGGACAGGCATCCTGGCTATGTGACAGCAGCACTGGGGAACACATGGAGTCACAGCGTCAACACCAGGCTCATACTACAGTATCATGACTTGCACACAAGACAGGTGAGGAACTTATCAGGAAAAAACAGTAAAAATTGAGAGCCCAGAGCCTCATAACCTGTGCTTTAGGGGATGGGCTCACTGTGAGTTCTGGCTCCGTTGACTCAGAGAGGACTCTGTGAGAACGCGGCCCCTTGTGCTTGGGGTTATGGTTTATGGAGTGCATTGGTACCCTGTTCTTTTGGATGGGGGCCATTCCTTGAGTGCTCTGACACCCTGTGTTCTGGAGCAGTGATGGCGTTTTCTGAGTTACTTGGTACCTGATGTTCTGGAGATGGAGGGTTGTCCTTTGAGAACCTTCCCAGTCAGTGATCTTTGGGGCATGTGCCCTGCACTCTGTATACTATCTGATTTTCTACAAGTCTTGAGCAAAATATCTGTTGTGAGTATTCCTATAGAAACTCTTATAGTTTTTGCAGCTATTTGCAAGTGAAATTTTTCTGTCTCCACCTGCAGTAATAGCTTTTAACTGCAAACATGGTGAAAATTTTCCAGGAGCATTTTAGCAATAGCGAGAGAACTCACCATTTTCGCTGAGAAATGTTATGATGTGCAGTGAAGTGTGGTAGAATTTTACTTGCAGTGAAAAATTGGGATTCGAGGCATAATATGTTCGCTTTTTGAGAGGCCAGCACAACTCATGATGTAATTTATTCCCTTGGGGTGTCTGTGTGGTTGGACTTTCTTGGTTTAGCATGTTTCATTATTTTGCCACTGTAACTCTTTCCAAAGATCCTGCCACTCTTTCTAATGTTACTGATTTCCTGTTCCTTAAAGTCAGGGTGTTGTCGGAAAAATGACTATGTGAAACTTTCACCTTCTTATTTCTCATATTTGCTCCCTATGTGTCTGCCATTCAGAGCTTCTGATTTTACTGCCACAAACCAATGGTTCCTTCTGCTAGCCTCCCAGGGTCCATACAGCTACAGGAGAGTGATTCTACCATGCACATAATCAGTGGAGTTCTCATTTCAGCATCTTTATTACTGGGGATGATGTACAGTGTGAGGCAGAAAGTTCAGCTGGATCCTCATATCCCAGGTTGAATTTGTATCAAAGACAGGTAGAAAAAGAATCTTTTGACTCATAGAGTGGGCACATTTACTTTGGAGTCATTGAAAAGTAAATATGGAACCCACAATGTCATTTGTACAGAAACACATTTATGAATACAGCTGCTCTTTAAGTTCTTCCTAGTTCTGCTTTACATTCTGTGCTACAGGGAGTTCTGGTCCCTCTAGACATGTTGTACAAGGTAGAAAGAAGCCAATTGTGTCCTGGATCATTTTAAATGTGATTTGCTGGTGTGGTGGGGGGGACTGGGTTTAGTGCTGCTTTATGATGTTCTAAGCAGGCTAAACATTCTGCTGTTTTCACGTGAGAGAAATTCAGGATATCAAGTCAGGTCTTCCCTGACTTTTCTGGAGGACTCATGGAAATGTGTAGAAGGTGTTTCCTTAGCCCTTAATTGAATCTTTTACGAAGATCTTTTCTCCTGCATGCTTTAGTTGAATAGATGTTTAACAAAAACAAAACATTTGAACCAGTTTGAATTGTTAAGTATAATTATTAATAATTATTATCATCAGCATGCCAATAAGTCCCAGCCATGGATAATCACTCCCCATCTCAGTTAATTATGTGTCACCTCCTTGGTACTTATGATGTCATATTCTACTATTCCTCCAGCAAGCCCCGACAAGAACTGAATTTATGTGTAAAAAACAAAAAACGTCCATGAGGGGAGAGGGTCCCAGAGCCCAGGCTTCAACCCAAGCCTGAATGTCTACACTGCAACTTTATAGCCCCACGGCCCAGGCCCAGCTGACCCTGGCTGGCTGTGGGTGTGTTTTTGCAGTGTAGACATACCCAAAGAGGACAGCCTGACTTTCAGATTCCACGTGGAGCTTGCAGTTAGGAAAAATCTTGTTTCTTGTGAACTGAGCAGATTTGTTATCAATATTAGTGAGACAAAACAGGGCCAGCTCCAGGGTTTTGGCCGCCCCAAGCAGCCAAAAAA
>NW_020664447.1:34423893-34489645 GCF_002925995.2 Terrapene triunguis
TCCACTACCATCCTGGAACCATACAAATCTCATGCTAAATGTGGGGCCACAGTATTCCTACAAGGGTTCCAGATTAAATCTCGGATTTCTGCTGCTGTAGCTGGAACAGACTATCGGTTAGTGATATTGACAAGCATTGCTGTTTTGTTAAATCAGTTTACCTTAGCTTTAACCATGAAAGTAAGTAGTGTTATGGCGAAGGATTGAAAGTAACAGATATGATAGGGTTAGTTTGAAGAAATAACTGTTAATCCTCTTCATCACAAGTATCACTTTTTTCTTTTGCAGTTTGGAATTAGAAAGTTTTGTGAAAAAACAACAAGGAGTCCGGTGGCACTCCTTGTTTTTGTTGGGTTTTTTGTTGTTTTTGTGGATACAGACTAACACAGCTGCCCCCTGATACTTGACACCATGTAAAGTTTTGTGAAATACCCTCAGTGCATACTGAAAGCTGTAGTCCAGTAAAAAGCAGCCCCATCACTGGGCAGACCTCCAGATAGATTACCATGGCATACCACATAATCTCCCTAAAAAGATGGAGGGCATGTGGGGTTGCCAAAGTGGGACCTGGGCATCAAATAGAGGGTTCGCTACCCTGGGAAAGTGGCACGATGACCTGTGGCTGGACCCAGTTCAAAATCCCTCCTGCAAACAACAGGAGATCCTTTTTGGCATAGGAGAAAAACCCTCTTTTGGGGAAAAAGGCCTGGTTATTTATTTTAGAGCACCAACCCAGAGTAAAAATGTCTTCATAAAGGCGCTCAGATCCTCAGTTTACCTATTGAAAACAAGAGGTTTACAATACAAAGTAAGCAAACTAAAGTGCATACGGTTATAGCCCACAAAGTTGGGGGATGCTCAAGAAGTGAAAAGTAATTTTCTTTTGGCAGTCAATTTCCTAGGATACTGTCCTCTGTATAAGTGCTCTTTGAAAATTAGAGGCATCTGTCCTGCATTAGTCCCTTGAGTTCACTCAAACAAGGGAAAAATCAGCACCTGAAAGGCAGAGGACTGTATGGCCAGATTCTATCAAATCAGCAAAGGAGTGGTGTCCTTCTTAGTATGAAGCTAGCATAAGTGAGAGAGGATCCATAACTAGGGGCTGGTCTACACCCAGCCGCTAGTTCGGCGGCTGGGGATCGAAGTTCCGGGTTCGACTTATCGCGTCTGGTCTGGACGCGATAAGTCGAACCAGGAAGTGCTCGCCGTCGACTGCGGTACTGCCAGCTCAGCGAGAGGAGTACCGCGGAGTCGACAGGGAGCCTGCCTGCCGCGTGTGGACTGCGTCTGAATCGCGGTAAGTTCAAACTAAGGTATGTCGAATTCAGCTACGTTATTAACGTAGCTGAATTTGCGTACCTTAGTTCGAATTGGGGGGTTAGTGTAGACCAGGCCTTGGACAAAGAAATTTCCTAAAGCATAATATGTGAGGGGATACCACAACATATCAGATTGCTAGATGCTCATTCTCAGTTGGGGGATGCTCATTTCTTGGAGAAGACTCAGATATTATGTGGGTATTCATAATCCTGAATGTTCTGGGACAGGGTGAATCCAAGGCATCAGATTGGAGAATGAATATTTGAGTGAAGTCAGGGAAATGAAGTACAGAATTCTGGCACAGGATCTCTTTTATTGTGGAAAAGACAGTGTCATGTTGTATGGTTCACTGGGAAGTTTGGAGCCCCCTGTGACTGGTGAGTTCTACTCAAAGAGAAGCGAGGGTGGCAAAGTAATGAAACACACGTAACAGTTTTCCTGTCTTAAAATGGACCATGCTTGCTTTTTGTATTGAGAACAGCAGCTTTCTTTAGTGCCTCATTTATCCAGGAGGAGTTGGGGTTGTGTGAAGAAATACTTCCTTTTGTCCGTTTTAAACCTGCTGCCTATTAATTACATTTGGTGACCCCTAGTTCCTGTGTTATGAGAAGGAGTAAATAACACTTCCTTATTTACTTTCTCCACATGTCATGATTTTATAGACCTCTGTTCTATCCCCCCTTAGTCGTTTTTTTTCCAAGCTGAAAAAATCCCAGTCTTATTAATCTCTCTTCATATGGAAGCTGTTCCATACCCCTGATCATTTTTGTTGCCCTTTTCTGTACCTTTTCCAATTCCAATACATCATTTTTGAGATGGGGCGACCACATCTGCATGCAGTATTAAAGATGTGGATGTACCATGGGTTTATATAGCGGCAATATGATAATTTCTGTCTTATTATCTATACCTTTCTTAATGATTCCCAACATTGTTAGCTTTTCTGACTGCCGCTGCAGACTGAGTGGATGTTTTCAGAGAACTATCCACAGTGACTGTAAGATCTCTTTCTTGAGTGGTAACAACTAATTTAGATCCCACCATTTTGTATGTATAGTTGGGATTATGTTTTCCAATGTGCATTACTTTGCATTTATCAACATTGAATTTCATGTGCTATTTTGTTGCCCAGTCAACCAGTTTTGTGAGGTCTCTTTGTAACTCTTTCCAGTCTGCTTTGGACTTAACTATCTTGAGTAGTTTTGTATCATCAGCAAATTTTGCCTCCCAACTGTTTACCCCTTTTTCCAGATCATTTATGAATATGTTGAACAGTACTGGTCCCAGTACAGACCTTTGAGTGACACCACTATTTATGTCTCTCAATTCTGAAAACTGACCATTTATTCCTACCCTTTGGTTCCTATCTTAACCAGTTACTGATCCATGAGAGGACCTTCCCTCGTATCCCATGACAGCTTATTTTGCTTAAGAGCCTTTTGTAAGGGATCTTGTCAAAGGCTTTCTGAAAATCTAAGCACACTATATCCACTGGATCTCCTTTGTCCGCATGCTTATTGATCCTCAAAGAATTCTAGTAGATTGGTGAGGCATGATTTCCCCAACAAATAGTGTTCATCTATGTGTCTGATAATTCTGTCCTCTACTATAGTTTCAACCAATTTGCCTGGTACTGAAGTTAGGCTTACTGGCCTGTAATTGCTGTGATCACCTCTGGAGCCTTTTTTTTAAAAATTGGCTTCACATTAGCTATCCTTCAGTCATCTGGTAGAGAAGATGATTTAAATTATAAGTTACATACTACAGTTAGTAGTTCCGCAATTTCACATTTGGATTCCTTCAGGACAGAAGCAATATTCCTGAGGTGGAATCTCCACTCTGTACCAAAATTAATCATGCCATCCAAGAACACAGCCACGTACTGCTAATACTAATTGAGGACTTGGTCCCTAAACTTCTGTGAAGTGTGGTGATGAAATGAAAGAGCTCTGAGGAGGGTGGCAAAGGAAGTTCTCTTTGGACTCCTTTGTGAGGGGAATTTGCCAACATCCTTTTGCTAAGTATAAAATAGCAATTTATTTGTTTTTCTCTAACCAGTCAAACAGGTCATTGACCTGGGACTAGGGTAGGCATCAAACAGTGAAATTCTATTCATTCTCCTGAAGTCTACACAGAATCATATGGACCCATTGGGTTTGGGCCAAAAACAATGGGGTTCACTAGGGACTACCCACACACTCATAGCTTTTTTTATTGCCTTTACTTCCTGCATTGAGTCAATAGGCTCAGAGACTTATGGTCCCAAGTCCACTGGACTCTCTTCAGGAGCTAGCACCCCCATGGTTTTAAAAGGTTGACATGCTATTTTATCACTATTAAATAGGGTCCTGGACTAGATGATGCACTGGTCTAATCTGTGTGGCAATTATTATGGTCTTGTGTTACTTTATACCACACAAGAGGGTTATGAGGCTCATTGTATTTCATTAATGCCGTAAAACTCTTTGAGCTCCTCAGATGGAAGGTGTTTAGAGAAGTTCAAAGTGTTATTTTATGATGATAGTAAACCTTTTCCTGTGGTGCTCCTTGCAAAGAGGCTGTGTTTTGGATTGAGGTAGGGGTTAGGATTTTAACAGCCTAGACCAGGTGACATATTAGATGGCAGTTTTCCTGATTCAGGTAAAGTGTTCCAATTCCACAAATCCACTGTGACTCATAAAAACAAGCACAAGACTTCCCTTAATCAAAGTGATACCAGACATAACTTTCAGGGTGTCCTTGGTTACAGACCAGCTGTTCTTGTGCTGTTTGCTTAGTACTGTATGAATAGCATTCCAATCTTGTGACTATCAGACAACCATGACCTTTGGAGATATATAATGAAAAAATGACTTTCAAAAAGTTTTGGGGGCGAGTCTTCCAAACTGTATATATGTTTTTCTACATGCAGTGTGGTTGTCGCCATGTCAGTCCCAGGACATTAGAGAGACAAGGTGGGTGAGAAGAACAGGAGTACTTGTGGCACCTTAGAGACTAACAAATTTATTTGAGCATAACCTTTCGTGGGCTACAGCCCACTTCTTCGGATGCATAGAATGGAACATATATTGAGGAGATATATATACACATACAGAGAGCACGAAAAGGTGGGAGTTGTCTTACCAACTCTGAGAGGCCAATTAAGTAAGAGAAAAAACTTTTGAAGTGATAATCAAGATAGCCCACGAAAGCTTATGCTCAAATAAATTTGTTAGTCTCTAAGGTGCCACAAGTACTCCTGTTCTTTTTGCGGATACAGACTAACACGGCTGCTACTCTGAAAGGTGGGTGAGGTAATATCTTTTATTGGACCAACTTCTGGTCAGATATTACCTCATGCACCTTGTCTCTTTATAGGTTTGTCATTCCACCTATGACTAAGGAATGATCATTAAACATACTGCAGAACCTACAGTATTGTTATTTACAGCCACTGGAGCAAAAGTTAATTAACCCAATTCTAAGGAATTTGCTGATATGGTTCTGATAGCAAGTGAGGGGATTGAGATAAGTTAGTGTCAGGCTAGCTTTTTCTCAATAAGGAGAGAAAGCAAATAAATCACATTGCATTTGCACAGAGGAGAGGAAATAAGTGCTAATCACAGGGGTGCAATGTGTGGTTAATACTTTTTAAAAATCTGCATTAGTAAACTGGAGTATAATGAATATAGTGATCATATTTTCAAATGGTGTCAAATTTAGGCAGGTGTGCAAACAGAGTGGAGGATTATTGCCCCAAATTACAGAAGATTCTGGATATTTTAGAGAAATGGACATATTTATTGCAAGTTATGGAGTGTTGAGTTTTAATCTAAAGAAATTGGATATATTTACTGTGGGTGGGGATCATGACCAGCACAAGTACAGTATAAACAATATAGTTGTGTATTCTAGTGTCTTCCCTATAAACTGGATCCCCACATGCTTTACGGCGTTGCTATAACTAACAGTTACGAAGTTAAATGATAAAAGCAAATGAAGACATAGACAGGGAGAAAAGATATTCATGGATGAGTCTTGAAATTAGTTGTAGGGTATGTCTGTACAGCAAAGAAGAACCCGCGGCTGGCCTATGCCAGCAGCTACAGGTTCGCAGGGCGCGGTCTGCGGGGCTGGTTCGTTGCTGTGTAGACTTCTAGGGTTGGGCTGGAATTCGGGCTGTAGGACCCTGTGGGGTGGTAAGGTCCTAGAGCTCAGGTTCCAGCCTGAGCTCAGAAGTCTGCACAGCAGTGAAACAGCCACACGCAACCTGAGCCCTGGGAGCCCAAGTCAGCTGGCCTAGGTGGGCTTTCCTTTGCTGTGTAGACATACCTTTAGGACAAAGCAGAAACACATAAAGCTATTCTTGATGGCAGGATCTGCAGTGGTAAGGCAGAGAAGAAGCCAGTTGTGTTTGAGTGAGGGAAGTAGAGAGAGAGCCAAGATCTTTGAGGTGGGCATGGGCAAGCCCTTGGAGAGTTTCAAACACAACAGCAGATTTGAACTGGATTCTGGACTGGATCTTGAGCCAACGAAGGTATCTGAGTACGTGGGGGACGTGATTGTGTCTCTTTGCATGTGTGAGGCAGGAAGTATCATTCTGCTCATGCTGCAGTCTGGTGAACTGGGATTTGGGGAAGCCACAGAGAAGGAAATTTCAATAGTCAAGGCAAGAGTGGATGAAGCCCAGGATGAGGATTGCAGCAGAAGTGTAATTCAAAGCATTGACATGCCCAAGTGTACATGTACAGACAAAGTGTCTCCTAGGGGCCTGGATCTATGTGGGAAACTCCAGCTGACATCCACCTGAGTACCATATGTTGAGCAAGGACAGCAGCATATGGCCCAGTACAGTGTTGCTTTTTGGGCAGTAATGCCCAAAAAAATCGGAAGGTGATATTGAATAATGTGTTGACCATTAGCTCAATGCAAAGTAGTGGCAAAAAAGGATATTACTATTCCAGATAATTGAATGGTAAATAATACCTCTCTAGGGCAGAGGGCTGGGTGTTGAAGTAGAAGTGGAATTCACTTAGAAAGTTGCCTGTTATAGACATCCATCTATATTGTGCCACACCACTATATACCATACCTACAATATAGAAAATGAGCCTTCTGAAGATAACGCCAGGTAAAAAATAGATTTCCTTCCAAGACAAAGAGAAATGACTGTTTGAATGAGTCACTTGAAGGGATGAATGTATTGCCAGAGAGTACATTTTCCAGGTGGGGATTATACTTTAATGGTTCAGGGTTATGAAGAACATAGTTTCAAAGTACGTCAATGCACTTTAACACAGGCTTGTTCCCAGACCACAATGCAGGTTTAGGTAACCAGATTTACAATTTCATTAACCCAGACTCTATATCACACAGTTTATGGGAGGAGGGGTTCTCCGAGAAGATTATTTTACCCGAGCTTGTAGAATTTGCACAATTACATAACTGGAAAAGAAATCTCCTTAATACAGCAAAGCAAGATAAATCATTCTTGTTTGCCAAACCCTCATAAAAGGCTGGAAATATTTTTTCTCATCATTTTTAGGCTATATCTATTTGAGAATCATGCTATTTCCCTTGCTGTCCCCATTTTCCTTGTGTTTCCAATGGAGTTAAAATTGTAGCGTGACTGATTCTATTTAACCTTACTTCACTGTTTATTCTCAAATGCACTTTCCTGGTGTGTAATGTCTTTCTGCACCAGCATCATCTACAGTATCTTTCTAGGAACTGCAGATGTGGGCACCGCACACAATGTCTCTTGCAGGTTAGGTAGTAGCCTATCTCTCATTACTCATTGGATTTGTTTGCTCTCTTTTAATTTATCCTAAGTTTCCTTTTTCTCAGATACTCATCAAAATCATTGCTCCCAGGGAGAAAAGAACAATGAAGTGACTTTTCAATGCCCATGAAGAAGAGCTCTGTGTAAGCTCGAAAACGTATCTGTCACCAACAGAAGTTGATCCAATAAAAGATATCACCTCACCTACCTTGTCTTTCTCTCATGTCTCCAGCTGGCAGTTTTATTTTTCTTATTTTGCTTTTTGTGTGGCAAGATCCTTCTGTTGGTCTTGGAGTTTGAAAGAATGGCAAGTGTGGAGACATTGAGGGAGCTTTGATCAGAATTCTATGAACCCTACTACCTTCTGTCTTTTGTGGATCCTTTCTCTAGGATAGCTGGGCTACTGCTGGGTCCTGTCTCCCCTTGATTTTTTCTATTTAGACTCAAGGCCTAATGATAAAGTTTTGGTAATAAAATTGCACCGTATGTGACAGGTTCAAATTTTAGTGCATTTTAAACAATTAGCATGTCTTTTTTTTAAAAAAAAAAAGGTCAGATGAGCATGGGTGGAAGGTTCTCGACTGATAGCCCTGTAGACTGAAGTCTTCCACTTATCCACAGGGCAGATACAGTCACAGGCAGTGGCAATGCAAGCTTAGTGAGCTGTATGAGAGCAGGATGAGGCTGCAAATATTAACATACCATGTAACGATTACATAAATATGGTTAATATAATAATCTGGTGCAGTGTTAAACTAGCTAATGCTCTAAATGCAAATGATGCAATAAAGTAGAGGGAAAGGCACAGTAACAAGTTTCTAGAGGTGACACATCATCAGGCCACTTTGCTGACTTATGTGTTTGTTCATGCTTCTGCTGTTTGCAGTGAGCTATCCCTGCTAATGGACTTGTGTGGGTTGTATGCACAACATAAACACTGCCTGAGTACTGTCTACACTAAATGGGGCTGGATTTATGGACCACTCCCATTATCGAGGTGTTTTTACACAGGAAAAATGTTTACATTATATCAGTCTTAACCATGGACCATTTAGTCAGGGGCTCAGAGACTGCATTGATGGGTACTGTATAAGAACCTAAAGAGCAAGGAAAGGACCCTTAATAGAATGGAGTAGAACAGAATGGAATCATATGTTTCACTCAATCTTTCATTTAATCAGCTTTTAAAAAATGTTAAGTGATTTTTATGCTGGTGAAGGGTGCCAGATTGAGAGCCCTGGAAACTGTTTATTCCCAGAAGAGGTAAAGCATAAGCAGCAGCTGTGCAAACTTCTCAACTCCCACTTCTACTGATGTGGGGCATTCCAGACAAGGATTGGGAACAGCTCTAGGGATGTGAGGCAAATTCAGTCCTGAGCCTTTCTGCTGAAACCTGCCAACAAAGGGGGGCAGCTGTGTTTTGGACACTTGTCTACTAGTAACTGAACTGCAACATCCAAGTTATTTCTCACAGACCAATCAGGCAGCTTTCAGCTGGTAATTCCCTTTGGTCACTACCAACTTGGCTGGATGTGAACTAGTGACCTAATAATCATACTAGTACTTATACAGGGCATCACATTTTAAAATTACTGTACAGTCATGAATACTTAATCCCCACAACACCCCTGCGACACAGGTCAATATTATTCCCAGGAAACTGGGTCACAGAGAACTGAAACACAACTTAAAACCATTTTCTAACCCCTCTCTTTAAATTTCTTCACAGCTTTCCTCTACTTCATTACTTGAAATTTTAGCTTCCTGTCTTGTCTTTCCAAGGTTCTGGATAAGTCTGCCCCTCCATTTTTATCCAACCGTATTTCTTATCACACTCTCAGAATGGAGGGGGTAGAGGGCAGTGATGCTCTCTTCAATCCTCATTGTCCAGCTCCAGGCTTTTTTCATGCTGTCCCTTTATATATGGAATCCTTTTTTAAAGATGGTCTGTAAGGTCCCTGTCGTCTCACTAATATCCCTTCAGAAGACTTACTTCTGCCACCAAGACTATAAAAATGAGCCAACAGTGGCATTCGTATATTGTTGTTGAAATTTTTATATCAACAAAAAAGAAAATCTTTACTTTTCCATGCTGTGTACTAGCCTTTGCTAAGTAACCATGATCTTATTGTCTTGCCCTTCCTCCCCTAAATCTTCCCTACTGTTTTGTTACCTTATCCCCTTCATTGCATGACTGTGAAATTAATTTGTAAGCTCTTAGAAGCAGGGACTGTCTTCTGATCTGTATTATGAGGCATCTACCATGGTCCCAGCAGGACAGGATTGGAACACATTGCCAGGGTAGGGTGGGGAAGTTTACTTATAATACAGCAATTCTGATGATAAACAGAGGACTTCGGTCTCCAGGGCTGTCAATCCAGCACCTTTTACAAAAACTACATTCACAATTCATTAAAATAACATTTTAGAAAAGGAGGGGAGAGGGGGAAAGGCAGAGGGGAACCCAATTTGATTTTAAAACATTGGGCTGAGTTTTCAGTTAGAGAAATCATTTCTTGGCTTGTACGCTGAGCTTGTTTGCACTGAGAGAATAAATATGGAGCACTCTCATGTTTTTTATAGAGAAGCACTTTTCTGACTTGAACTGTACTTCAGTGTCATGCTCCCCCTGAAAACAGACTGGAATTAGTCTAGGGAAAAACTTCCCGTCGATAACTGGAACACCATCACTCCTGACACCAGAAGTATAATATCAGGAATTGTTTACCCTTGGAATACCTTGACAGATTTCACTGCCTCCTGTCCCTTACCAGAACCTTTGTACCTCTCACTTGATTAAAAAAAACTGAACCTGAATAAGAGTAAATTATTTTTGAAAAGTTCAGCTAAATCAATCTGTTCTCTGACATAGGCTGATGCTGAAGTACAGTTAAAATAAAAAAAGTGATTCTGTGTAAACAACATGATGGGACTTCACATCTATTCTTGCTCCTCACACGTGCTTAGTTTATAAGCCAGAAGACAGTTTTTCTAACTGCAGACTCAACCCAGGTCTAAAAACTTAACTGTGTGGATTTTCTGCTTGATCACTAGATTATTTGACATTTCTTCTTAGGCCAGGTCTACGTTAGAAAATGTTTGCCATTTTGTTGGTATCTGTATAGAGTTCTTTTGCCGGTGTAGCTCATACTGATTCACCAAGCAAAATAAGCTGTACTGGCAAATGTGCTTTATGCTGATATAACTTTGATACATTAGGGCTTTGCTAGCATAGAAAAGTTGTAAAAAATATCATACTCCCTAACTGACATTACTATACCAGCAAAAGTTTCTGGGGTAGACCTGGCCTTTGGCAAGAATCTGAAATATGAAATAGATAAAAGTACATATGGGAAATGAAAGTAGCTAATTTCAGCAGGGAGTACAAAAGTAATAACCTGTAGACTCCCTGTGTAGGTGCATACACACACACACATGCTATCATCCTGGCATCAGTTCGTTTGGATAGAGAAAAGAGAATATTAGTGTTCTTGTACTGACACCAGCCCTTTTGATCTTTTGAAAGGTTACTATCCGTGCTGGTTCCTGATGACAGTCTCCTGCTCTGTAAGGAGCCCGAGGACATGTGAAGGATTCTAGAGGTGAACTGTAAGGTTATTGGTTGTGCTACTTCAGCTACATTACAGAAAGTGCTCAGACTTTATGCAGATCCCCTGACCTCTGTCAAGCCGCCTATATTAACTGCACTGGCACCTAGGGTCTAGTTTCTTCCCCAGCTCTTACCACAAACATGTTTGACATCAAGAAGATCTGAGGCAATGTCTACATTAGCGAGCTTACAGCGGCACAGCTGTACCAAGGCAGCTGCGCAGCTGTAAGATCGCTCGTGTAGCCGCTCTATGCTGACGGAAGAGAGCTCTCCCGTCGACATAATAAAACCACCATCTCCTACCAACTTAGTGCTGTCCATACCGGTGCTTCTGTTGGTATAACTTGGTGTTGCGGGGGGAGGAGGGGTATTTATTCACACGCCTGAGCGACATAAGTTATACCAACAAAAGTGATCCTATTGGGATCCAGGAAGTGGGCGGGCGAAGGCGCCCACTGCTAAAGGATCCCCCCCCCCCGCCTAAGGGGGGGGGGGGGGGGTCCACAGGACCTGGAGACCAAAAAATTACGTGGGACAACTAATAAAAGAAACAGGGACAGGAGTGCGGTGATAGTGATAGTGTGGACATGGCCTTCCCATTGTCACATGGTTAATCTAGCTACCCCTCAAAAGCAAACATCTCATGTAGCATTTTCGCAATGGTTTGTGAGAAAAGGAGCTCAGTTGGCACTATCTACATCCTGTGGTATTTGCGAAAACCTTTCAGATGTGTCAAAGCTAAGAGAACATTTTAACACCAGACAAATTTTGAAATACTGTCTTCAGTGGACAAAATATACTGTACCTTCCATAAAAGGGGCTGGAGTCAGGCATGCCAGATTCAGGCAATGCAAACTTTCACCATGCTCTGAGCACATTAGGAGCACATCTTCTAATGCACTCAGTCATCTAGAGATTTCACTTGAATTAATGTTTTTTAAAGTGACACTAATACGAGTGAAAGATGCTGGAGTGACAGCCCTAGTGACTGAGGGCCAATGTGTGTCCTTAGAATGGGTACAGCACAGGCAGTACCAAGTTCTCTTCATAAGAACCCTACCAATATACCCAACCCTTGACCTCATGGGGCCATCTCTAGGGGTACGAGGAGTTCGTTCTTTGTATCCTGTTCCATCCTTGGCGTCTGTTAGAATTCCCATCAGTGATGTCAGTTTGTGCCTTTAGTGGTGATTTTAAAAAAATCTATTTCCTTGAAACTGAATTGAGACCACTAGCTCATTTCACACAGGCCTGTCACAGGGTGACTGGCCCTTTAAGGGGTAATGGGTCCAGCCTCACCTGACTGACTCAGATCTCCTCCCAAAGTGGGGGCAATTATCATAGCTACATGACAGGTAGGTCATGTGGTTAAATCAGTCCAGGCTTGCAGATAAAAAAGAAGCCTCCAGAGTGGTAAGGGAAGGAGAGAAGGAGGCTGGCCTGCCCACCTTCCCTTCCCCCCACCCCAAGCCTAGGGCGGGAACCTACCTGAGTTCTCAGAACTGGCCCAGAAGGAGGGCTGTGGGGTCCTAGGAACAAGGGTTGGACTTGAGCAAAGAAATAGGTTGATATGCTGTAGGACAGTGATGCCCACCCTTAATACACAGGAGGTCCTCATAAACCTAAGCTCAACCTTGTGTGGGCCAAACAGATTCTACATATTTTAATAAGATTTAAAGTCATCTGTATTGATTTATATTTTAAGTCCAGCTTGTTTCATAAGTCTTTAGATAGATTGTTTCTGTGTACAGTACTGTCTATGTACAAACTTGTGTAAACTAAAATGATATAAACGTGATGATAAAATGCTAATGAATTGTCCATTAGTATATTGTGTTGAAGCAGGCCGCAGGCCTTATGAAATGCTCTGGTGGGCTGTGTATGGCCTGCGGGCTGTAGATTGGGCACTCTTGCTGTAGGAGATTTAATAAATGAGACTCCACAAAGGGGAGATATTAGTTTAAGTATTCTGGCCTGGGAGGTAAGTTCTTACAAGAGCCAAGAGGGAGCTAAGGGTAACGAACCAGCAGGGCTATGTCATGCCACATAGAGGCTCGCTGAGATGGCTCCCTGTTACAAGGCCACTAAACAGTCTTATACGATAGTAACAGCCTTTGATATCCAGTCCCTCCCGACCCGGAGGTGAGGGGGAAGCGAGAGAGGAAAAGCAGCAAGCTACTGGGGAAAGGGGGGAAAAGGAGTGAATGGGAGGCAGGGCCTTGGGGGAGGAAGAGGTGGGGACTTGGGGGGGGAAGAGGCAGAGTGGGGAAGGTTCTGGCACTCCTGTTGGAGTGTCCGTTTTTTAAATATTACGAAGTTGGCAACTCTCTAATCACCACAGGCCTGGGTTAGACTTAAAACAGTGACCTAGAGCAGTGCTTTCCAAACCGTAATCTGCAGCAGGGGTTCTCAACCTTTTTCTTTCTGAGGCCCCCACAACATGCCATAAAAATTCCACGGCTCACCTGTGCCACAACAACTGTTTTTCTGCATATCCACTAGATTAAAAGCCAGGGCCAGCATTAGGGGGTAGCAAGCAGGGGAATGGCCTGGAACCTGACACAACAGGTAGCCCTGCAAAGCTAAGTTGCTCAGGCTTTGGTTTGAGCCCTGGGCAGCGGGGTTTGGACTTGGGTTTCAGCCCTGGGCAGCAGGGCTCAGGCTTCAGCTTTATGCCCTGTGCCCCAACAAGTCTAATGCTGGCCCTGCTCTCTGGTTTATTTTGGCAGACCCCTGAAACCTGTTCAGGGCTCCCCAGAGGCCCCCATACCGCTTGTTGAGAACCACTGGTCTACAGGCTCTTGCTGGTGGCCTGTGGAGAGCTTGGTTGGTTATATGGTGCTGGGTCGTCATCATAATTTCCACCAACTACACTGCATTAAAAAAAAAAGCTAAAAATATATTATTTTCCTGGGATTACGTTTCCATGTACTAGTTGCTGTAGTTGTCATTCGGGTGTTATGTGATTGTAAATGGGAAGACAATTGCCTGCGCACTGATGAACAGGCGGGAAATCCCGGGAGGTCCATGAGACAGTCTCTCTATCAAGATGTGATCCACACTGTCAAAATATTTGAGATTACTTGACCTAAATTTAAAAGGCCCTGTCCTATAATCAGTCATCGAGCCTTCCAGTCCGCCAGCTTGCACCCATGTTATTTCTGCTTGCACTTTTGGCTCCAGTAGATTTGGCTCCTGCATACATATTCAGAACATCATATGCTTCAGTCAACGTGGACTTCATTGCTTCCAGATGGATATGCTTTTGATGTAACACACTGGATTACTGCAGCCATTCAGCCTCTCCTTGTTTGGGTGGTGGGAGAAAGGAGAGGGAAATGTGGCTTTCCTTGTATTTTGGCATATTATGATGATGACTACTAACCAGATTCTTCTCCAGTATGTCCTCAGGAGAAACATCCTATTCATTGTCCGAGAACAGGCTGCCATTGGACTTGATGCAGCTTGATCTGTATTTAACTCAGTCCAGAGTGAGACAAAACTTCAGGTGGACTTAGAAAATCAGCTAAATTCCCTTTCAGCTGCCATTCGTTTCTCATATTAGATGTGATCCAACTCCCATTAAAAGTCAATGGATGTTGGATTGTGCTTGTTTTTCCTTATATTATTCTTACCTTGCGCTGAGACAGTGGTGATGTGAACAGTGTTTAGATCTATTTGAAGTCACTGGAAAGACTAAAACTAGGGGACAGAGGTAAAAATTAAGAGGGAAGAAAAATGTAAGGAAGTATTATTTTATGAAGAGAGGTGAATAGATAGGATGGGCTTCCAATTCAACTGCATTGCAAGCATTTGATAGCTGTATGGAACTTAATATATAAATATTTTATGTTGGAACTAACTATCTGCCTTTTGGGTACAGGGTGGGAGAGGGAAGGTTAGAAGAGAATTTTTCATTGGTTGTTTTCCCCCCACAGGTTGCATAACTTTGGAGGGCTTTTTGGCGTGGCAGTATTTTTTCCCTCTGAGCATAACAAGTTACAATTTTAAAAATATACAGGATATCTAATATATCTGATATACCTATCTGAATTTCTAAAGCACAGTCACCATAGTACAGTATCTGGGCATTGCAGACATAAATACAACTCCCAATAATTCTGTGACAGGAAGGATCCAAACGCTTCACCTCTCCCTTGATTTACCCAATGACAAGAGAGGGTTCATTTTTGATGAATGTCCTCCAGGGCACATTTGTCATCAAAACATTCCAGACACAATGAATTTAAGGTGCTGCTTCTTGTCCTACAAGACTATATAACTGTCTGTATTATGCATAAGAATTACACTGAAACAAAACATGTTTTCCTTTATCTCAAATAACTAAATTATAAAGTAATTCAACAAAAATGTATTCATCAGAAGCCTCCAAAATTTAGACCAACTCTCCCTAAGCTCGTCTTGTTCATTAAAGAAATGGTTTGCCAATGTTATTCAACCAGTGTAGAACATTCAGCAATACAGATGTTTTCCATTTTTGTAAGGCCACTAAACTTGCCCTTAACACAATATTTTCTTCTGCCTTGGTAACATCCCTGTTGTTAATATTTCTCACGACAGAAAAGCTGGGTACCATAAAAAGATTTAAATTTAATATTAAATTAAAGACTGCCTATCACCTTTTCCCAAAATGCATAAACATGAGGGCACTCCCAAAGTGTGTGTATTACATTTGCTTTTATCAGACCCACAAATCCAACATCTATTATCATTTTTATTCATGTCCTCATTATGCAATGTCCCGTGGGACCTGAAGTATATTCTGCTGAAGTCTAAGATATGATAAAATTAATGTCTCATTCCTAATGTGAGTTCGAAAATGTTATTGTTAGATCTTCTCCAAGAACTTTACTTTTAGGAAAAGGATGGAGTGAGCTCAAAAACAGTTGGAAAACTTTTTTTGTTTCATGCTTAAAGCTTTTTGCAGCCAATACTGTGGGTGAAAATATTTATGTTGTGGTCTAGGGTTTGGTTGAATCCCATTTCTTCCTGGCCAGTGTCTGGGAACTTTAGTTTGTGGCTTCACATCAAGAAACCATGAGGGACATTGTTGTTTTTAGTAGTGTCTAGAGATGATGAGAGTGTGTGAGGGGGAGAGAGAGAGAGTCACTTACTTGCCAAAAGAAAGCAAAATGCTGACAATACACGAGAAAGGGCAATGTGTTGGCTGCATGAAGATTTGTGAGGGATTAAAAATCAGGGAATCAGAGATTGCATTCTATGTATCTATCTATCTATCTAAACATTTTCTTCCAGTAGAAACAGCATGGGAGATATGTTACAAAAGGACTTATTAATGAGGTTCACCAAGATGAGGAAAGAAAGAAGCCCAGACACAGCAGTGGTGCATGTTAACTTTACCAACTGATGCATACCTATGCCCATATATAAAATGTATGTGTTTATGTACTTGTTATGATACAGTCATTAATTACACAGTTTCATTAATATTTCCACAGTAGTCCTGCCTTATTCAGTGCACAAGTTCATTGTGATAAGGTAGTGTTTGTGAAATCAGAACATAAGCCGGATTGATCAGTTTGGTAAACATACAACCCTTTTCTTGTTTCTAGAACCAAACTCAAACCAAATATTTCTGAAGGTCTGAAAAACTACATTAACTTTGTGATTTTCATTTTTCTCCGTGCCAGTGGAGACCTTAGACCTGTGCAAGCTACAGTGTGCAGCCACATCGGGGCATACACTCCCAGGAGCTTCACACCACATACACACACTCCTGACCTGCCAGCCAGAGCAGATTGCCCCTTTTCATATTCCTGTTTCACTTTGGTACCAGGGACCTGGGGCAGACTGAATTCCCTAAGTGTCCTTTCCCACTTGGTAGATTGTAACGGCTTTATCTCCTGAATTCCCCCTCCATGTAGGAGGCTCACCAGACGCTATGGAGCTTCAAATGTATTACAGCATAAGGGGTTGCCATAATCAGTCTTTCTGTGAGGTTTTTGGCCTCTGGAGTCTTCTTTACATTGACTGGAAAGCCAGGAAAAGACATCAACCTGCAATTTACAAAGTAGGGTGATAAGGGATGTTGCAAAGAGACAGGAAGTGGCCGTGGAAAGGCGAATTTCATGGGAATTGGGTTATTTATCCAGTCATAGAGGTGGATACAGCTGCATGGCCTTCCTGACACATTATTTTATAAAGAGCCATGGAAACCCTAGATCTGAGCCTACTCTGTGATTCTGGATGGGATCGGAACAAGAAGTGTAAAACTAAGGTGAGGCTATATTTTGTTAGTCTTTCTGGTCTGAATGAGAGAAAGTACCCTCAAGACAGACTGCTTTTATGAGATTTCCAGCCCAGTTTCAAAAGTTGGGGTATTTAAGACATGATTTGGATAAACACCTAAAATGTTATATGCTTATCTGAACATAACCTCAGAGCATGTAATGTTTACCATCACTAAGAACAATTTCCTGCCAACAAAGTGTTTGTGAAACTCTGAGTACATCAGGCTGGCAAAAGGCAGACTGTGAAGGTTAAAGCTTCTATTTGCAATCTTGGATAGGAAATGAAGAAAACAGGACAGTGAGGACATTTTTTATGGATTTGGCTCATCATACAGAGTGCTGTGAGGGCTTTGGAGCATGTCACAGTATTGAATGGGTAGTCACCTTGGAAAGTTTTGTTTTTCTGTGGCAATGTGTCAAGTCTGATCCCCCACTCTGGCACTTTGAGTGCAGAAGGTGGGGGCCTGCAAGGATTCTAAAAATTAATACTGGCCACTCCAGGCTTGTATTAAACTCCCAAGGTTACAGCTTTTCTCTGACCTTGGATGGGTAGATGCTGCCACCACCCAAGTGAAAAAACCCTTTGAGAAACCATGAAGGTGCACTTGGGAATTTCTTCGTGTGGGGTACTCTCAAGCCCTTTCACCCCCCCCCCCCACACGGAAGAGCTGAAGAGTTTCAAATGAGTAGTTTCTAGGTATGATCTGATGATTTTTCGTACCTGGCCCAAGCTTTTTACAGCATAGTTCCGCCTGTTCCCTCTCTCCCCGAGAACAACACAGACAGACAAAGGGGAAATTTTTCCCCAATATTTAAAAGTTCTAGCCTTCCCATTGGCTCTTTTGGTCAGGTGCCCACTCCCTTCCTTTTACTTATGCAGGGAGACTTTTTAACCCTTTACAGGTAAAGCAAGTAGAGAACAACTACTAAGAGGGATCCCATAGCTAACTGGGTGGCTCGGTGTCCATAAAAGGGAGCTACCCCCCCCCCCTTTCATTTATCACACCATGTTTGTTATTCATTTGAGCTTTTGCTGGTTTCTTTCCAGTGAAGTTGGGTTTGCGGAATCCAGGGATATCTAGAGGTCATTTTATAGTGACTGAAGCCAAAACCATGTCAAAATGGCAGGACATTTTCTCATGTTAAAGCTCCCTCACTAGATGTCTAAGGTCAAATCAATGCATACACACCACAAGAGCTGGAACAACTTCGAGACGGTTGCTCATCCAATGCCATCAGTTATGTGGACAAAATAGATTCAAGATGTGGTAGGTTTGGAAAATTAGATTCCTTTACATTGTTCCTTTACAGTGTCCAATGATAGCATCCTGATGATGGGAAATATCTGCATGGAGCCATTTGGAGATGGTGGAGAATCCAGGTGCCAAAACCTGTGCCCTCGTTTCTTCTATGGGGGAAAAAGGTGATTGACCCAACTGGATCTGGGGAAAAATGAAAACTAGAGTTGTTGCCCTTTAACCTTTTCATTGCAGCCTCTATGTGGGAGAGAATGTGGTGTGCTGGGATACAGCCCCCAGCATATTAGTTGGCTGATAAAGGATTAACACCCTGTCACTAAGCAATGAAGTTACTGCAGGTTTCTGTCCCCATTCCTGAGTTTGCTATGTACCCTAGACAGTGGCACAGTAGTTAAGTGATTTACCAAGTGTCACACAGTGAATTGGTGGCAGAGCTAGGAACAGAACTCAGTAATCCTGACTCCCAGCTCCCTGTGCTCAGCAAGATTTCTTTTGCATGTTCCCCTCTAGGAGCAGGAGCCTAGGCAGCCATGTATGGCAAGACTTGAGATTTACGATGTATCTTCTCTCCAGGAGTTGGCCCCCTTGTTCACGAGGATTCTTGTTTTTCATTTCTATCTCCTTCTTTTGTTTGTTTTTTGTATCCTTTGTGAGTATTGACTGGCTCCTCTGGGTGTAAGCCTAACCACATGTGTGTGCAGGAATCATTTATTTTAGTAGAGTCATTGCCTATGATGTTATTCATTATTATAGGAAGAGCTGGACTAGCAAAGTGCTTTTGATAACTTTTTTTTGTGCTTTTGCCTTTGTAATATTAAGTTTTGTTTCACAGATGACCAATTAGAGACTAACTGCGGTTGCGGTCTAATGGTTTGAGAACTGGACTTGATTTAATTCTTGTGGGGTGGGGTTTAGTTCAGTTCTTTATCCTCTGATGATTCCATCCCATGTTTTCCCTTTGCCCTCATGAGTTCACTCACTTATTCAAACCTTTGTCCACCCACTGTTGCTCCTTCTATAACATTTTCTTAAATCTGTCCTGACTTCTCCATCCGTAACACCTTTCCACATCTCTCATCTTGACTGTAATAAAGTCTTCTCTTGACTCCCATATTTCATGTGGACACCCTATCCCAGTCTGTACAAAATGCTGCTGCTAAAATCATCTTTCTTTTCCACCTTTCTGACCAAATCGCTCCTCTCTTTGAATCCCTTCATTGGCTCTCTCTCACCTACCACCTTACGTCACCTTGTTGTGTGTGAATGTATTTGAATAATACTATCAGTGT
Source organism: Terrapene triunguis (assembly GCF_002925995.2). Taxonomy (NCBI): domain Eukaryota; kingdom Metazoa; phylum Chordata; order Testudines; family Emydidae; genus Terrapene; species Terrapene triunguis. Next base: position 34,443,405 of record NW_020664447.1, read on the forward strand.
CCATTTAAGATTGGAAGTTCATTGGGACACACACTATGTCTTCTTCCATGTTTGGTGAGTTTTGAACATGTGATGGACACTTGATACATAATAATAATAATAAAAATAATAATAAAGGAAGGAGTTCTAGTCTTGGCTTTCTCATTGGCTTACTGTGTGAACAGGGACATGTTGCTTAAAGACTTTGTGCTCCAATTTCTCCACCTGCAAGAAGGCAATAATGTTATTTATTAATTGTAATGTAGTAGTGCCTGGGAACCAAAGATCCAGGGCCCCATTGCGTTAGGGACTGAGGGTAAAATTTTCTAAATCATCTAAGTACTATTTTCAAAAGTGACTTCAGCATGTAGGAGTCTAGGCCCCATTGACTTTCAATAAGACTTGGACTCTTAGGTGTCTAAGTCACTCTGAAAAGTAGGATTTAGGTGCTTTTGAAATGTTTATCCTCTACATAAAGCAACAACGAATACAATCTAGGTGTCAGACAGGGCACAACATCTGGACAAAACAGAATGGGGATATATAGAAGGATATTGGGACTGGCTGGGCAAAGAAACTAGGACTGGAAGGTGAGGAAGGAAATGAGGAGGGGCTGGGGAGCCAGTGAATGATTGTGGGGAGACTAATATCAGAAGAGGAGCTGGAGGGAAAAGACTGGCTGGATTAGGAGACTAGGCCTAGGAACCAGTGGGACAGGGGGAAGGAAGTGGTGGGAGAGGGGAAACAGATCTGATGAGGAGCCAGAATGCAAAGGGAGAACTGGAATTGTTGGTTAAAACTGACTGGGACAAGGTGCCAAATCAAGGGGAAACTGAAGTGAGGGAGACTGGGACTGGAAGCCATTGGGTATGGGGAATGTAGATATGGGGGTGACTGGAAGCTGGGGGAGTTGGGGAGAGACAGCTCCGATGAGGAGACAGAGGAAGGGAACTGAAAATGGCTGGGCAAAGACACTGGGACAAGAGTTGGGAGGTGGAGGGACATTATACAGGAAATCTTAATTCTGACATTTCCTAACTTCTGAGTGCATGACTTTGCTGCCTTAATAATATTCTTTCAACTTAAGCTGTGTTCATGCTACAAGAACGATTGTGGCATAGCTATGCTGGTATAACCCTGTAGTGAAGATGCATCCTACAGAGATGGAAGGGGTTTTTCTGTCACTGTAGGAACTTCACCTCCTTGAGCAACAGTAGGTAGGTCAGTGGAAGCATTCTTCCATCAACCTAGTTCCGTCTACACCAGAGGTTAGGTCAGCATAGCTACAGCATTTAGGGATGGGAATTGTTCACACCATTGAGCACTATAGCTATGTCAACCTAAGTTTTAAGTGTAGACCAGGCTATAGGGTTTTTTGTGTGTAATAGAGTATATACATTATTCTTCGAATAGTGACCCTATGGGTGTTCCACTTCCAAATGCGCATGTGCCTCTCAATCCCTTGATTGGAGAATTTCCATTAGCAGTGTCTGTTCAGCCCATGCATGTTCCCTATCCCTCCTCATCCTGGACACCAAGGCTACATAGGATTGCATAGGTGAACCGCTTCAGTTCTTTCTCAACCGCCTCGGCCTGAGATGGAGCCTTAGCATGCCTGCCTTGAGCACGTTGGCTTTCTTGTATACAGTTTTCCTATAGTTGTTTGTTTAGGATTAGTTAGTTGTTAGTGATCGTTATAGTTGGTTTGTTGGTTAGGTAGTTAGGTAGTTAGCTAGGTATAAGTAGAGAGAGGATTGTTTTGTTCCTCTCCCTTCCCTTTGGGAGCTTTATTCTCCTGGCAGGGCATGCGTGGCTCACCAGTCTTAAATAGTGCCATTCCTGCTGAGAGGCTACACCTGTTAGCACTGTTCCCTCTAAGCGGTGCGTGTGTGCACGCGCACACAGATCCTAAACCCCGCGCGCACGGCGAAACACCGCACGCACAAAAAATGAAATACTACATCGGAGCCAGGCCGAAATATCATTTACGGGCAACTTTTGACATTGTTCGCCTGCCATCTATCAAAACAGCCAGATTCTACTAGCTGGCAAGGGGGGGAAGGGAAAGGAGGGCAATGAATTGTTCGTACCCCTCCCCACCAGCATTTCGAACGTGGAACGTTGATCACGTCAGGATGGTCGGGACCCACGCATCTCCTTGTAGTCTGTTCATTTGGCTGTGTACAAACTCAGGTACTTGTGAATAAGTCAAAATGCCTGGCTGTAGTTGCTAAGGAACTGCGAAGATTTCCCAGAAATGAACAAAGGTAAGTGTTGTTTTCGTAATTGAAATCTTTCAAAGGCATTGGACTTCATACATTTACTTGTGATGTTTTGCCATTTTCCCGTGGTTTTTTGCCGCATTTTTTTGCAATGCACAAACTTCCGGTATCCTGATCTGAATAATCTCCTATTTGCCCTTTTGTCGAGTCACACTGTTAAGAGCATTGAAATAGTAGCCATATAATAAAAGGATTAATTTTAAATAAACCAATCTGGTAAAAAATCAATCCCAAAATGTCACTGTCTAGAGGTCTAAAGCGTAAAAGAACAGCGACTTCATTTAAATCTGGATGGCTGGATGAGACTATAGAGATGGTTACACCGAAGTCACATAGTGTAATGCTTGTTAAACTTGGTGAAATATTCACATATGATGAGGACAACGGAGTGGTTTGTGTATATTGTCGAGATGCCAGAGCTTCAGGAGAATTTTCAACAGGAAGAATGTGGAACGATATATGGAAGTTGGATTTCTTAAAGCGTCATCTGTCAGAGAAGTCTCATATAGATGGTGTAACAAGACTTAGAAACAAAAACCCTTCCTTACGGAGTGGATTGCTTAGCATGATTCTTGAAAGTCCAGTTGAAAAGCAGAGGAGGCAAATTAATCTTGAACGCAAGCGCTCAAACCCAGAAGAAATCAAGGTACTTATTGACAGTGTGTTGTTGGCTATTAAAATGAACAGCTCAATGCTTTCTGTTCAGGATATTAATGACCATATGGAAAAGTATGCGCGCATACCAGCGAGCTGGAGAAGTAAAAATTATGCTTTTGAATTTCTTGAAATTATCAACTGCATTGTCCAAAATGACCTCATGCATGAAATAGCATTGGCAATGTTTTATACTCTAGCTGTTGATGAAAGCACTGATATATCCATTAACAGATACCTGATCCTCTACTTTAAATATAGATCCATAAATTCTGCAGACTATAAAACTTCGTTTGGTGGATTATTACTATTGCAAGAATGTGATGCTGTTTCAATAGTGTCTGCAATCAAAGAGTTTTATAAAAAAACACCAACTTGATCTAATGAAAATGGTGATGTTCACATCTGATGGTGCCTCCGTGATGTTGGGCAAACTCAATGGCGTGGTCGCTTAGCTGAAACGTGATATTCCACACTTAGTCCAGCAACATTGCGTTGCACACCGGGAAGACTTGGGGATTTCCAGTACATGGAAATAGGTCAAACTGATAAGAGACATCGAAACCTTAGTGAGAACTTTCTACACGGAGTTCTGTCGGTCATCCAGAAGAAAATGCAAATTTCAGGAAATAATGGATGCTTCTGAATGCGAGTCAGTGGCTTTCAGGCCACTCAATGAAGTGTGCTGGTTATCTAGGCACTTTGCACTTCGAGCAATTATTCGCAACTATAATCCTCTTCTGGAATATTTTGAGCAAGACAAAGATACTGATCCAGTTTCTAAATGCTGCCACAAAAAGCTGAATACCATGGAATACCAAATAACATTAGAAGTTTTGAATGATGTTTTGTCGGAGCTGGCTTCACTATCCACGCTGCTCCAGAAACGGGTCCTTACACCTCTTGAAGCATTTCACCTTGCCCGAGGTAAACTGAACAATATCAGAAGACAGTACCTTGGAGATTCAGTCTTACGGAGTGACAAAGTTAAGGCTCTCTTGGATATGAGCTCTCAAGAAAATAATGAAATTGATACCAGTTCCATAATAACTTTCATAAACATCTTGTGTGCACATTTGGCAGACAGGTTTCCGGAGGATGAAGTCCAGGAGTGGTCCGCTTTTGATTGTGCAGCAATAGTTAAGTGTGACTTCAATTTTGGAATTCATCAGGTCAAATCCCTATGTTCAAAATACAAAGACTTTCTTGCTGAAGAGATTGTTATAGTCAGTCAGTACAATGACTTCAAGTTTGCAGTAGCCGAAAGAATCAAAAGCCAATTGGTTTTAAGTTTCCCAGATATGGTGACATTTGCTCACCAGAATGAACAGTTTCAGGATCTTGCAAAGTTGATGGATATTGGAGGAACATTCCTAGCATCAAGTACAGACTGTGAGCGTGGCTTTAGCTTAATGAACACTCTAAAAAACAAACTACGGAATCGTTTACAAGTAAATCATTTGGACATGCTGATGTGTATTAAGAGTTACCAGCTGGATGGAGGACTGATAGATCTGGACAGAGTTTATATTGAATGGGCAAATGAAAAAGATCACAGGGAAAAACAATAAGGTTAGTTTAGCAGTCTTTGACATTTCGACCAATAAGGAAATTAAAATGCATTTGTAATTACATATCTTATTCTTGGCTGATAATCAATAAATGATATTTTTTTTTTAGGAAAATTTTAAATTTAAAACACAAACTCTTGTTTTTCTTTTTTTACTTATGATGTCTCTATCTGAAAACCCATACAAATTGACATAAAGGCATACTTATTAAATTGTCTTTATTATATGTTTATCAAAATCTTTTCGGACATGTGTATAGAATGAAAGGTGAAAGTGGACACCAACGGGCAGAAGCCTCTGGACTGATAATGATCATGATTAATATGTGCTTGATATATGCTTGTGATTGTCTATAAAAAAGATCATAAAGCGTAATGCTTAAAACTAACTTCTGCTTCATGAAGAATGGTTAAATTTCCTTTTTCTAAGTATTTAAAAATGACATTTATAAAATAACATGGTGTAAAACTATTATTATCACAAATTTCAAATTAAAACTTTTTAAATGTATAAGCATTTTATTCGCTTGGGCGCATTTGCCTCATGGCGCACAAATTTGAACTCTGCTTCAAAAATTTGCACAGAATAAATTTTTTGCGCACACGGCCTGTCAAAAATTAGAGGGAACATGGCCTGTTAGCAATGACCACTCTAAGAGTGTCCATTGCTTGGGGGAGTCCCATGTCTCCCAGAAGTGCAACTTCTGCCTGGCTCTCAAATCCAGGGCAAGGAAGAACAGGGAGATTAAACTCAGACTGTTAATGATGGAATGCTCCCTTTAACCATCTTCTGAGTCAGGTCAGGAGCCCTCCGCCCAAACATCTGTCTCCGGATAGATCCAGCACCCCTTCAACCTCGGCGCAGGCTTCCCATAAGAAAGTGCAGACTTTGGAGGCTTCTGGAAAGATTTCCAAAACGAGGAGCATGGACTCTCTTTTTAAGGAGTCAGCTCCGAAAAAGTCCAGGTCCCCTGTGAGATCTATGGTCTCCAAAGCCTCAACCTCTCAGCTCAGTGCTGTTGAGTCAAAGGACCTCCTCTGGTACCAGTGAGACTGTAAAGTTCCAGAGCTCAGAGGAGAGATACAGCTCCAACAGGGTCTCAGTACCCTCTAGGAGGGACAAAGAGGGAAAGCATAAGCATTTCAGACTGACACTGTTGGGCTCAGCTCCTCCATCTGTATCTACCCATTCAGGACCCTCGGTACAAAACAAGCAATGGTGCCAGACACCATTAGCGCTTGCATCGGTACGCCATCATCGACTACTGCTGGCTTTTAGCTACCACATCTATGCTGATCCCCTACTCAGTACCACAAGAGTTCAGATACACTAAGGACCTGTGTGTAACAGATGAACTGGAGACCCCGCTCCTCACTGGTACTGAGTGTTTCTTGGTACCAAGATCACAATCTCCAGACCACCACTGTCATCCAGTACCACAGGACTCTCCACCCTTTTCTTGGGTGCTCCTCCATTGGATGATACTGAGGAGGATGAAGGAGATTTCCAGGCAGTCTCTTCTAGTTCTGAGTAGGGATCTCCAACATATCCTTTCAGGAGCCCATTCATTGACAGTCACAGGGAAGATCACCACCCCCACTCCTTGATAGGCCCCTCCAATGGCCATACTGGGAACTTTGGGCTGTTTATTGGCAGCAATTTGCCAGATCACCAGTACCATCTCATAGAGAGACTAAAGTCATACAGTCCTCTCCTTAGCAACCAGCACTTCCCTCCTGCCCGCAGGAGGGACATTTGAGGAGCAGGAGGCCAGGGCGGATCAAGAGGCTACTCATCAAACACCTATTTCATCCTCGTCTCCAGACAAGGTGGTTATGCATCTGCCACCTTCCATGACTGATGGTTTTCGGCAATTTCAAGGCCTCATAAAGAGGGTAGCTGACGCTCTTCAAATTCCACTCAAAGAGGTCAAGGAGTCACAGCAGAAACTGTTGGATATCCTGCAGTCAGCAACACTCTGTAGGGTAGCATTACCAATTAACGATGCTTTCCTGTGTCAAGCCAAGATTGTGTGGCAAACATCTGCTATTGGTCCACCAATGTGTAAATGGGTGGATAAGTACTACGTTCCCCCTAAGTACTCTGATTTTTTTGTTCTCCCACCCTCCACCCAACACCCTGGTGATGGACACAGTAAATGGGTGGGGTAAGCAACACCTCTCCAAGTCTACACCGCACGACAAAGTCCAAAAGAGAATGGACCTTTTTGGATGGATGTCCTACTCATCAGCAACCCTATAATTCAGGATCATAACTATCAGGTGATCATGGCCAAATATAATTTTACAGACTATAATAGATTTACGGCCTTTGTTGAACGTCTACCTCAGGAACTTTGGGAGCAATTCCAGTCCCTCATCTCAGAGGGCCAAATATTGGCCAGAACAGCTCTTCAAGCATCCTTGAATACTGCAGACACTGCTGCCAGGTCCATCTCCGCAGGAGTAATTATGTGCAGGGCATCCTGGCTCCAACTCTTGGGGTTTCTGAGAGAAGTCCAAAACACTGCTGAGGACCTACCTTTCGACAGTTATAAGCTTTTCTTTGAGACCATGGATGAGAGTCCTTGCACAGACCGAAGGACTCTAGGGCTACTTTATGATCCCTGGTCATATATATACATACAAATAAAATAAGATATAGTAGGTCACAGACTGCCCAGAGACTTCATCCTGTTCAGTTCTCTGGATTCTACAGATCCACCGAACCCCCAGGAAAAGACATAGATTCCAGAGAAAGAGGGCTCACCTACCCTCCATGACCACCCAGTCATCTTCAAAGCAACAGCTTTGACAGGTCACTCAAGGGTTCAAATCCTCCCACACCTTTGGTTTTGCAGCAGTGTCCATTTGCCCACCTCCCCCTCTTTGCAGACTGCCTTTCCTATTTCCAAAGTACTTGGAGGCATGGATCACTACAGACAAGTAGGTCATAACATCAGGCTATACCATCCATTTTATGTCCTTCCTTCCCTTCCACCCCACCTTTCCTGTCCCTCTTCTGGGACCCCTCTCATAAGCTTTTATTGAGACAAAATGGGAACATTCTCCTTCAGTTAGGCGCAATAGATCTGTTGCTATCTCCTCACAAGAGGCAAAAGGTTTTACCCAAAGTATTTCCTTGTGCCAAAGAAAGATAGAGACTGATCTTGGAACTATGACTTCTAAACAAGTTTGTAAAGTTTCAAAGGTTCAGGATGGTGACTCTGGCAACCATAATTCCTTCACTGGAGAACGGGGATTGGTTTTCAGACCTCGATCTACAAGATGCCTATTTCCATATAAGGATACATCCATCACAGAGGAAATACCTATGTTTTACTATAGGCCAGGATCACTTCCAATACGGAGTGCTTCCCTTTTGGCCTTTCTTCAGCCCCTACGAGTTTATCAAAGGTCCTGGCAGTAGTGGCTGCTTACCTCTGATAAGAAGCAATCCTAGTCTTCCTGTACCTTGATGACTGGCTACTCAAGGGTCATTCCTATAAAGCAGTGCTATCTTCCATCCAGATGGCCCTTGCTCTTTTCCAATAGTTGAGTCTCCAACTGAATGAAAAAAGTCCATGTTAATCCCTGTACCAAAGATAAAGTTTATAGGGGCGTCTTTGGACTCAAGTCTGGTAAGGGCAGTTTAGGGGAGCCCTTGGACCACAGTAATGAACTGTTTTCAGCTCCTGGGATACATGGCAGCTTGCACCTTTGTGACTGATCAAGGAAAGCTATGCCTTTGCTGCTTTCAAGAATGGCTCAGAACAGCCTATTCTCTGGCCCGAGACACCGTGGACAGGGATATGACAGTTCCTCTACAAGTGAGGAACTCCCTAGATTGGTGGAAAGATCAATTCTACATCTGTGTGGGTGTTTTTTTTTTCTGTCGGCCAGCTCTATCAGATGCATCATGTTGGGTTGGGGATCTCACCTCAATGCCCTCACAACTCAGCAAACTAACAAATAATGGAGTAAACCACTCTCCACATCAGTCTTGGAATTCAGGGCAGGCAGGAACACCTGTCTTCATTTCCTACCCCTCATAAGGGGAAAATCAATCAAGGTCATGACAAACAACATGTCCTGCTTGTTCCCTTTATAGTATTCTTCAAGGACAAAGTCTCTTTACACCTGCACCCTAAATTCTTACTTATGTAGAGCTTCAGTACCTTCATTTTCTAAACATTACACATTGATCCAGGCCACCAGATCTGATGCGGTGCTTGGTACTGCCATATGATCTTCTATTCTGGACTCAATTCCGAAGCTCCCTCCTCCCTCTTGGGGACACTGTTCAGAAATCACCTGAAGTGGAGCACCCAAAGGGATATTTACTTGAAGAAGATGAGGTTACTCACCTTGTACAGTAACTCTGGTTCTTTGAGATACATGTCCCTATGGGTGCTCCACTACCCACCCTCTGCTTCAGACTATTCTACATGGGATGTTCAGGTGGAGAAGGAACTGAAGGCAGGTTCGCCTGCACATCCCTATATAGCCTTGGTGTCCAGCATAAGGAAGCATAGGGAGCATGTGCAGGCCAAATGGACACACAAATCTCCAATCAAAGGCTAGAGAGGCACATGCTTAAGTGGAGCACCCATAGCGACACACATTGTGAAGAACCACAGTTACTGCACAAGATGAGCAACCTGTTCTTATATGCCCTAAACTGAAGGCAAATAAACAGACTTGGGTGGTAGATTTCTCAAGGTGAGACAACAGCAGGGCATTTTGCTAACTTATAAATTTGTTCATGTTGCGGTTGTTTGCCATGAGCCTTGCTTCCTGACTTGTGCTAATGGACTTATGTAGGATATATACACAGCACAAATACTGCCCATGTACTGTCTACCCTAATTAGATTGAATTTATGGCCCACTTCTCATAAAATGCTCCAAGCAGCCATTTCACTGTTCTATAAAAAAGGTAGAAAGGAAACCCATTTCTTAACAGTTTCCACTGGAAGGTTTTTCTTGTGTGGGAAGGGGCAATATGATGCATTTAAACTGCCCTATAAAGAATTTTATTGAGTTGTGACCCGTTAACCTGGTCTTAATGAAACCCAATTTCTCCATTGAAGTGCAGGGACATATTAGACATGACATTTTTCTAGGGAATCATTTTAGGCTAGATTGTGCCTTGATGCTTCATGGGTGCACAAGGTGGGGGAAGATATTCCAGAAGCCCATGCCCCTTCAGAGCAGCAAGGCACAACTGAAGTCCTGTCATCCCCCCTTTGTGTGGTCCATGGTGCTCAAGACATCCAAGATGATGTGGGGTCATGTCCCACTACCTTGCCCCAGGGGGTCATGTCAGATACGTTCACATCGTGACCCCTGTTAATCTCTCATGGCAACTAACCAAATCTGACAATACACCCTGAGACTGCAATAGAAGACATAGCTGTCAATATAAACAGACCCTTTCAAAGCCTCCACCAAAATCGGCACATAAAATCATCAGTTTTTATGTGGAGAGATTCTCTGCAGAGAAGGCTGACATGAAAACAGACATTATGTGCTTGCAAGAGACACATAGAGAGACAACTGAACCAAACATCCCTGGTATGCATATTGCTGTGAATTTTGAAAGCAACATCTATGGCAGCAAAATACTTTTATGTGACAAAAGACTAGTGAAAACCACTGCTCCGGAACACCATGGTACAATAGAACTTATCATGGTTTAACTTAATCAAATGGTAGTATTTTCTGTTTACAAACTGCCAGGTGAACAGTTTGGATGACCAACCAAATTTCCACTGCCAGAAAAACTGTCAGTCACAACACCATCTGGGGAGACCCCAACAATGTGGAAGAAGTTGAGAAGAACAAGCAACTTGACCTTGATCTACAACTTCAAGGACACATGCACCTTCCAAAGCACACAATGGAACAAGGTGTACAGTTCTGACCTAGCCTTTATCACCTCTGAAAATGTAGGCAATTTCAGAGGAGGGGGTTTGTGATAGAAATCCCAAGATTGCAGCATTGACCAGTGCAAATGACAATAGAAGCTGCACTACAACGCAGGGAAACAAAGTACCTGCTGAGATTCAACTTCAGAAAGGCTGGCTGAGAAAAGTTTACCTTTCAATTGGATGAATCCATTTATAACATTACTCTGACACATAAGCACAATGGGGAATTTGTCTTCTGGGTGTGGAAAACTGCCCCAAAGCTCATCCCTAGGGGATGCTGGACACTCTATATAGCTGGGCTTTCAGAACAGACAAGCCAACAACATGAGAGATATTCAGAACTGTTTGGCCTGGATCCCTTTGGTGAAGAAACCACTGGGCTCAGGGAAATGCTTATTAAAGAGATTGGGAAGGAGTGATGCCATCACTGGAGGGAGCTGATTGAAACAACAAATCTGTGCCACAATAGCAAAAAAAAGTGTGGATCACCATTTGCAAACTGAACCCTGATCAACAAAAATCATAGCTCATCGCTGCAGTCTCTCCCAACCATGAAACAAGTCAAGCAGCAACTTTTCTCACTCTTTAGAGAGAGCAGAATCTACAGTGAACAGCTCAACATTGAGGAGCTGACAAGAGCCATGAAAATGCTGAAATGTGGAAAGGCAGGTGGACTCCATGGTATCAACTAATCAACTATTACTACACTTTGAGATGAGAGTACAGAAATGGCTGCTTGACTTCTTTAACTCTTGCATGGAGACAATACAGATACCCAAGCTAAGGAGACAGGCCAAAGTGTTTGCACTACTCAAAAAGCTCCTACCTCTGCAAAGAGTTACCACCCTATATACTCAGTCTGCTTAACCTACAAGCTATATAAGTGGATGAGAATGGATAGAATAGTGCCAGTAATGGAAGGGCAGCTGACTGATAACCAAGCCAGTTTCCACCCAGGACATTCATGCTGTGGCCAAGATGTAAACCTAACTCCATACACTGAAGATGGCTTCGAAACCTGTAAAATTACAGAGCCTGTGTTTGTTGATCTGTTAGCTGCTTACAACACTGTGAACCATTGTGCACTTCTTCTGAAATTGGCAAGAATTTTGAGAAATAGCATGCTGGTCTCTTCCCTGTTCAAGAATTGAAATTTCCTTGTAGATATGGATGGTCAGAAAAGTCGACGGCATACTCAGCAGAATGGATTGTCCCAAGGTTCAGTGCTATCTGACTGGCTGTTTAATGTCTACTAATCAAGTGACAGCTGGGATGGCAAAGACTGATGACAATAAGACCAAGTGAATGCTGAGGAATGACCCCAAACGTGCCTAGGCAAACACTGGAACACTACCTGACATGGATGGTGCCCCTGACAACATGCTATTCTCCCAAGGAACTGTTGAGATAAGTGACAGTATCAGGTCTTGGCTGAGGTTTTGGAGTGACAAGCTATGATGATGATGAGCTCCCTCCCAAACCAGCAGAGTTGTCAGACTATGGAGGATGGAAGGATCTTGCACTTCCTTCAGGGGTATATCAGCAATAACACTCCCCATGCACACTGAGGGACCCAGGGAGGCAGAATTAATGTCAGAGCTCCTTGTAGGGTGATGTGCCTCCATACCTCACAGTGCAGGGCTGTGTCTTAAAGTCACATTTGAGATCTTTGTAATTTATAAGGACTAAGGACTTATCCACCCTATAGTTCTATGATTAGTTCAGTATACCATGCTGTTTCATTCTTTATTCATAGGCCCAGATCATACTTTCAGGCAAAAAAAAAATGCAGGAAGAGATTCTGGGGCAAAAAAGCTCTATGAGCATCCCCTCTTGTGATCCTCCCAGAAAAGACTGGAGGGCCTTCTCCCCAAACGTTTACATTCTAGGGGATCTGCTGGAGACGAGGACCACCTAGGCAAGGGCCCTGTGCCTCTGCACTGGGTTCTGGTCACCAGCTACCTGACAGAGTGGTACCATTACAGTAATTTTACCAAGGACTCCCCTTAGCTGTGGAAGCTCCCAGGGCCCCCAGGGAGGCTACATGGAAAAGATAACACAGCGGAGACGTCACAGATCCTACCAAGTGCCCCCTCCTGACCACCCACTAGGTCTGCTGAGTGGGGAATCCAAGTATTTGTGCTCTAAGGCCCACAGGGACTCTGGTGCTGGGTAAAGATCTGGCAACACACAGTGCACTCTGCCTTCTCCTATCTTGGAAACAGTCCCACTCCCTCCTTAAACACGCTGTCTGTGCTGCCTCTATGCCATTCTAGGATTCCCCTCTCTCCGGGGGAATCCTTGGTTGCTCCTGTAAGACACCTTTCCGATTGCGCTGGGGCAGCCCAAAGCAGTTAGGGTTAAGAATTGAAGCTGTCATGATCCTGAGAAAAATATAGATCACCCCCAAAATAACAACTGCTGCTTTAATTGTTTCATTCCAGCCTCAGGATTTGCATTTCTAGAATGTATCAAGTCCCTACACATTGGCATTAAAGCAGCAGGTGAACCCCAACAAGGGACAGAAGATTCAAGCAGCAAGAAAGAAAGGGAAAAAAAGGTGTCTGTTGAGTTATTTGATGCAAAATCAAGTTGGATGTTTTCCTCACTCTTTTACTAGGCTCTGAAGCAGCTGAAAAAACAACTCTTCTAAATCTACTCTAAGCAAAATTCTGGCATGAGGATTGTCTGTCCCAGACATTTGGCACAATCAGAGGAAAGATTTGTTTTGCTTAGCACTGGTTTTATTAGTACATGCATCTAATTGAACCTTCAAAGATAATCACTTCCCTGTTGAATGACATTGCCAGTTCAATGGGCTTCCTTCTCAGTTCTCAGCTACGGTCTTCCAGGCAAATGTAGTTGTCAGTAATGCAGTTAGAGAGTTCTGTTGGGAATTCATTGCTAACAAAACAGACTGATTTTTCTGAGGTCATTTCAGAAGAAATAACTGCAGTGGTGGGAGATGCTCATTTTGGAAATCTACTACATTTGGTGGTTTATCCATGCATTTTAGACACACAACCTTCAAAACACATGCTGGAGTGGTCATAGCCATAGTTTTGTTATTAAATAAAAATGCTTTGTTTATGTATCTGTGTGTGTCACTTGGGTATTCCCCCTTCCTTCCTGTCACCCCTCAGTCACTGGCTACAAAAGAGGAGATGGGGTAAATCCACCAGAAAAGAAAAAAGAGAATCTGTTCCTGATCAAAAGGACAAAGGATTTCTTTTCAAGGAAATAAAAACATCTAAGAAACCTTAGCATAAAGGGGGAGGAGGGTGGGTAGGTTAAAGCAACCCGTGGGGAAACCTAACATGAAGCTTTCTGTCCTTCCGCTGGAATGTGCTACAATAATATTTACCCCAGCTCTTTAGAAAAAAAAGCAAGTGCTGTCAAAACCCTGTTATTCTATGACATCTACTGGGTCAATGCATTAATACTGATGTGTTATTCAAGAAGACATGCAAAGGAATAAAATGCTATTGACAAAGTCAGTTTTTGGTTTCCAAGCTGTAATATTGTACAGCAAGTATTGATGGGTTTAGTTGTCTGGAGGCAAAAGGGACAAAGGACTAGGAGGCTCTGTTTTGTGAGGCATGAACTGTTAATGTAACTGATTTGTCTGGCCAAAATAATGCAAAACAGGAACTTGCATTAAAAGTTCCTTTAGCCTTTGCAGTGTTTGAGGGTATCTCACTTTCTGTAGCTATACAGGCCCAAATTTCTTAAGGAATTTAAGCATTGCTTGACTGAGTGTTGCAACACCCAACTGACATGAACTTAAAATCTCATTTTCAGAAATGATTCAGGCACTTAGGAGTCTAAGTCCCATTGACTTTTAAGGAGATTTAGGGCTTGTCTAAGTTGAGTAACAAGGTGCCCTATGAGTGTGTGAATTCTAAAGCACACTAACATGTTGATCCACATATGCACCAGCAGGGTCTACACGGACCAATTAATGCTCAACGCATTAGTCTGCTTTAGAAATCACACCTCTATAATGCACATTGCCACACCATTTAGACAAGCCCTTAGACTCCTAAATCAGTTAGGCATTGCAGTGGGGAGCAGAGCAAGGCCTAAATTCCTTTTAAAAAATTGGGCCTACAACTTTTTGGAACTCTTTTGGTGGGGTAGTTTCTATGGACATTTGTGGCAGGAATTTGGAAAAGCACATGACCATTCTTAGGAATCTCTGTCATTCTTGCTAATTTTTAGGTCCTAGTATTTTCAAAGGAGTCTCTAGCATTATCTGGCTTGGGTTAATAAATTATTCAAATATTTTAGCTCCAGTGATGCTATATGGCATTTGCTTTTATTACATTTTAAACTTTTTTTCATGCCACTGTCAGAACTTTCTTTGGACAAATTTCACATTCTTCTCTGGTTTGGCCCCAAACCAAGATGTGAGTACCAGTGGGATCTCCATACTACCATCTTGCTGAATACTTTTCATACACACTGAGATGCTAAAAGGTGGCTCTTGAAAACAATATGTGCTGTATGGTATGGTGCATGTGGTATACCTAGAACTATCATCATCCACGGGTGTTTCCCAAAATCCACTGGACACGTCCAAAATACTGAAGGATTTAGTTCCACTCAGTCTGCTACTTACTTCTTTCACATTTGGGAGCTGAAAATGCTCTCCCTTTGTAGCTTTGTTCAGTTCCTTGGGATCTAAGCATATTTTTGGGGACTTGTTTTGTTTTTCTAATAGTGCAATTGAATTTATTGAGTCAGTTGCTTCACTGTTCCTTTTTTTGTTAAGCTGCCCTTAGCCATCTTAGCCAGCCACTGGAGGATAGTCACAGTTTAGAATGATCCTACAGTGGAATAGAGTAACAAGAGCATGTCCTATAACACCCCTTCCTTCCAGGCTACCAGCATGGCAAGTATGGTTAGACAAAAGGGGGCAGGAGTAGATATCTCTGGACATCGTCAATCCCAATTGCTGTAATGGCTGCTTGGAGACTTTGGTAGCTGACATAAATTAGAGGAGCTTTCAGACTGCTCTAATTTATGCCATAGACTGGCCTGGTGCCCGGACAACTCCAGGATTGATGAATGCAAAAGTAGGCTTAAAACCACTTTTGCATCCATTCCGTCTGCAGCTGCAACCAGTGTTCCTCAACCACTGCTGAGAATCTAGGCCCCAAATGTTTTACCTTCTTTAGAACTCAATTTCTCAATGTGCCAGGGGGTGGGGGGAGGAGAATAGTTGGGTTTCATCATGATTTGAACAGAAATGAAGTATTATCCTTAAGGCAACTCATTTAACCAAATACTTCATCAAATTCTCCTAATTCATGATTTCATTAATATGTTTAGATTTCCATTGTGAAAACTTATTTCTTCACAAACTTTAGTCTCTTTTACAGGCTGAGATTCCATAGCTACAATCAAAATAATCTCACAGACTCCAGACTTGTTTTCCCAACTGCTGGTGATTTAAATCCACTGTTGATAATTTTACCTTTGTTAGTAGATTTATTCCTGATTTTCTTTGTTTTCTGGCAGCACTTGGGCTCTGGTATCAAGTTTGATTGTATTGAAGTGTCCATTCAGTTCGCTGTCCATTCAACATTTTCCTTGATATTGTCATGGGTTTATATAGCTCTGCAGTTATACCACTGATTTCTGCGATTCACTTCTTCCGCAAAGCTCACAAACAGTAACGTGTTAAAAAGAATGCTTTCATGAATTAAACAAAACTTGGTTAAGACACCTTTTTTCTCTTGTTGTCATTAGGTCTCCCAGCATCTTGTATGTTCGGCTTGAGCTGTCTGTCTTCTCTTATTTTATCTAATTTAATTGTATCTATCTAGTTACTAGCCGTAGTCATCAATGCAATATCTGAGCTCCTACATGGTATCTCTGTATCTTTGTAATCGCCTCATGGCAGGAACCATGTTTTCTTCTGCGGCTTGTATAGTACCTAACACACCTTGTTAGGAAATAATAATCATTACAAGCCTGTTTAGAGTAAATCTGTGACACTCAAAAGAAACGGAAAAAAGATTTGATGGTTCTTGCCAAGTCAGGGCTTTGGCATGACTTTGTTTCCAACTTCTTCTATCATCCAACTCTACCATTTGCTTTCAAGAGTGACTATTGTGTAATGAATAACCAGCTTATGCTTTTATGGACCACTCCAGAAAATTATGAATAACAAACTAGAAAGAGCCAATGCAGCTTCATTGATTTTATTTATCTAATTTGTTTATTAAAGTACTCTAGCTACAAATTAGCTATCTTTGATCTCCATTTATCATTGTTTTGCCCACCTTGAAATGTATACTCTTGAGGTGAAACCTTGGCTTCAGTGAAGTCAATGGGAGTTTTGCCATTGACTTCTATGGGGACACATTTTCATCCGTGGTGCATTGATTAAATAGACTGAGAAGTTTATGTAGCTTAACTCATGTCATTGCCTTTGTATCCTTTTCAGAAATACTGTTGTGTAACTTCCTACACCAAATTCTTCTCAGTGAATCACCTCAATTAGTATTATACGTCACCAACCAACAGGACACTACTGCAACTATTTCTTTCACCATGCCCAGCAGGACACCAGTGCTTAAATAGTGCTGCGGGATGTCAGGATTGTAGACATGTACACCTACAGAGGATTAGAGGATTTGTGTAGTAGTTTTCCTCCACAAAACCAAACAAATGTCTGGGGAAAGCCCTCCTTTATATTAGAGAGGGGTGCAAATGTCAGAGATGGATTTTGAACCCTCAGAGTTTGGGGCGGTGCAGATTCTTGATTTTGTTTTAACCTGTTATAAAGTTAGGCATCATTTGCAGAATTTGGATTTCAATTCAGGTTCAGATTACAAAACCCCTCAAATTTGGGGTGGTAATGACTAAAGCTGGAGCAACAGCTGTAGTTAACGTTACCTGGGCATTTCTAAGGCACATTTTCTTCATTAGATCTGTTTGCTCAAATGTTCCTGAACCTTTGTTGTACTGGAAACCTTATCTAGTTGGCCACAGCCCTTCAGCTGGCCACCTGAACATTCTATCTCCAGTGAGAGAAACCGGTGCTAGCTACAAGTATTCCTAAGCAAGTAGTAAGGAGAGCCATTTACCCATAAATTCTAACTTCTGGCGAATAGAAAGCTTCCCTCTTCCTCCTCATCCTGCAAATTCTTAATCACATGAGGGATATCAAGGAGGTTGCTGGTTTGGATGGACCCAGTCCATTTGAGATGGGCTGGGAGGGTTGTACTCCCCACCTCCCTTCAGGGACATGGAATGCTGTGTACTGCCTCAAACTCAGGGATAGTCATGGGTGCTATTCTGTATTCCTGTCCTCTGTTCTCTTTATGTGGTCTTTGAATAGGTACATATATGCATATCAATCAGGAACACTTTTCAAAACTATGTTCATGTAAAATTTAAGATTTCATTTAAAAAAACCGGAATATCTAGCCTTTCTGGTTGGGAAGATAACCTTTCAAATAAGACTGTGCAAGGCTGTCTTTCTGAATCTGCAGAGATGTAAAATGAAACAAAAGCTTTGCCTGGCATGAATTGCCCCCATTCTTCTGAATGGAATGTTAACTCTGAACCCAAATAATAACAATTTATGGCAAATTTTTCAAAGGAGACTTGTGGTGTACCTGTGAAAGTGTGCACGCATATGCAGATTTACACTTATTTATGCACATACCAACACTGTACATAAAACTCTTGTAACTGAACGCACAAATGGTCATTTGGATGTCTATCCATTTGTGCATGCGATTGTGGTTAATGTGCATGCAGATATAGATTAGCAATTGTGCCCCCTATTTTGCACAGAGTATTGATAATTTGACCTTAAATGTCAAATTTCTAAACTATTTCTTGGTAGAGCTGTTTAATAGAAACATCCTGCAGTTCTGGGGGAGACTGTAGTAGAGCATCACTACCATTTTTTGTCTCACTTTGACCCCAGATAAATAAGAATGAACACCGTTAAGCACATAAGAATGGCCATACTGGGTCAGACCAAAGGTCCATCCAGCTCAGTATCCTGTCTGCCGTCAGTGGCCAATGCCAGGTGCCCCAGAGGGAGTGGACCTAACAGGTAATGATCAAGTGATCTCTCTCCTGCCATCCATCTCCACCCTCTGACAAACAGAAGCTAGGGATACCATTCATTACCCCTCCTGGCTAATAGCCATTAATGGACTTAACCTCCATGAATTTATCTAGTTCTCTTTTAAACCCTGTTATAGTCCTAGCCTTCACAACCTCCTCTGGTTGACTGTGCGCTGTGTGAAGAAGAACTTCCTTTTATTTGTTTTAAACCTGCTGCCCATTAATTTCATTTGGTGGCCCCTAGTTCTTATATTATGGGAACAAGTAAACAACTTTTCCTTATTCACTTTCTTCACACCACTCATGATTTTATATACCTCTATCATATCCCCCCTTAGTCTCCTCTTTTCCAAGCTGAAAAGTCCTAGCCTCTTTAATCTCTCCTCATATGGGACCCGTTCAACCCCTAATCATTTTAGTTGCCCTTCTCTGAACCTTTTCTAATGCCAGTATATCTTTTTTGAGATGAGGAGACCACATCTGTACGCAGTATTCAAGATGTGGGTGTACCATGGATTTATATAAGGGCAATAAGATATTCTTCATCTTATTCTCTATCCCTTTGTGAATGATTCCTAACATCCTGTTTGCTTTTTTGACTGCCACTGGACACTGCGTGGACATCTTCAGAGAACTATCCACGATGACTCCAAGATCTCTTTCCTGATTAGTTGTAGCTAAATTAGCCCCCATCATATTGTATGTATAGTTGGGGTTATTTTTTCCAATGTGCAGTACTTTACATTTATCCACATTAAATTTCATTTGCCATTTTGTTGCCCGATCACTTAGTTTTGTGAGATCTTTTTGAAGTTCTTCACAGTCTGCTTTGGTCTTAACTATCTTGAGCAGTTCTCAGACTATAGTAGTACACAAGAACAAAAAGCATGGTAAGGACAAATATGGTGGCACCTTTTTTTTTTTATTTCTATGGCTTCTCTCCCTCCCCACATTCAAATGAGAAGTGCTGGAACATCCAAGTGAAGGATTGGGGGCGGACAGGGAAGTACAGGAAAGGGAATTCTGATATTGTCAGGATGAATCACAGACATGATCTCTGACACACTTCTTTCTCCAGCAGCTTGTTACAGTAAGAACAATAATTAACGTGCAGGAGGGGAAAGTGCTTGCATTGCGGTTTTCCTGCATGGAGCAGGTCACAAAGGTTACATTGCATCCTGAGATGGCTTTGCTGGCTTCACACGGCTCAAGCAAAACACTGACGCTGGTGACTGACCCGACGTTCTTTGGCTGTACATGCTGTATTTGTTTGTCCGCCTTTATTTCGTACCTTACTAATGAGAGTAAATTGCAGGGCCAACAAACATTACATATCAGAGGGGTAGCCGTGTTAGTCTGGATCTGTAAAAAGCGACAGAGTCCTGTGGCACCTTATAGACTAACAGACGTATTGGAGCATAAGCTTTCATGGGTGAATACATATAAATTCTGAAAACCATAAGATTGAATCTAGTTTTGGAGTGGAGAAAATGTGAATCATAATGGTTAGGTTTAAAGACCAGATATCAGGAGGATGCTTTTTTGCTGCCTTTATCAGAATAATATGAGACTGGGTCACAAGAAATCTGAATATGATCTGTGTCCTGACCTATAAGACAAACAGAGCATAGCTACTGTATAGATCTCTTTGGCTTCTACTGTGCCATGCAACACTGTGACCCTAAGAGCACTCCAGTGTCAGATGGCAAGGGACTCCCTGGTACAGAGCAGTGAGTTTCAGATGGTCTGACCAGCCCAGTGTACCCCAACTCACTTTGTCATAATCTGTATCTAAAATGGGTCATGTAAGGTATCATACGCAAACCGGTGCCACATGGGTGATTAATTTCATTGTGAAATGTATGTATTAACGCTATAAGAAGAATTATGGATACTCACTAATATTATGCTTTTAAGTCTGTGACCAAACAAAGATGGAAACACGTTTCCCCCCAAAGAGGAGGGAAGGCAGCTATCTATCTGTCTCAAATGAAATTAAGGAAGGTGCGACCAGAAAAAATGGAAGCCCCATTTACATATACAAATCAGCAGGGGGGTGGGAAGTCCACAGGAAGGTAAGAATAGTATGAGGTCATCCTGAGTCTGGGGACAATACAGTGAGTTTGGGAAAATTTAAGGAGAAAAGAAGAAACCATCTTGACATCCATCACAAAAGATCTTTCACCTAGGAAGACCAGGGAAACCAGCACCTTGTACTTATGAAGGTCCTGACTCAGAGAAAGTCAGCCACGACTGGAGGTAAAAAGATTAGTAAGAAATCTATCTTGAACCAAGGCTGTAGTTTGTTGAGTTTTAGCCACTAGAAAACATATTTTATTTTTTATTTGCTTGTAACCATTTTGTCTTCATTCTTTGCACTTGAGCAGAGAGAGATGTGGTGTTTTATAAGACGCATGGCTTCAGGACTTTAATCCCTAAGAAGAATGACCCTAAAACATGCTGCTAGAAGGGCCTTATAGTTGTTGCTAAAAGGAATTTATACATTTTAAAAAAAACCCAAAGTAGTCAGACCCGGTATAATAGACACATGGGTATGACATCGCTGCATTTAAAGCACATGCTTTGGATCAGCAGCCTAGTTAAATGGAGCCCTTTGAGTTGTGAGGTTGGGAACACTGCTCTGAAAACCAAAGGCTGGTAACTTGATTTCCAGTTTCTTTCCTATCTTGGGATGAAAAAAAGCAGTGAGCATTCAAGTGTTTACCAACAACTGTCAATGTCAACTTCTTCTGCA
This sequence comes from Terrapene triunguis, assembly GCF_002925995.2. Taxonomy (NCBI): domain Eukaryota; kingdom Metazoa; phylum Chordata; order Testudines; family Emydidae; genus Terrapene; species Terrapene triunguis. Next base: position 34,464,671 of record NW_020664447.1, read on the forward strand.
GTGTTCATGCAGGAATCATTGGTTCAGGGTTTGGGCTGATTACCCTCCAGGCAGTGCTTGGCACATTTCAGAGAGGTGATAGAGATCTCTTTTTTCAGTGTATGTTGTAAGTCAGTGATCCTCAACCTGCGGTACAAAAAGCCAATGATACATCAAGCTTTGGTGACTGGTACATCAGGCTACAACTCTCTACCTTAATGATAAGCCTGTCTCTTGGGTATCAGAGCTCTGGCACAGCCCATCTCCTCTTCAGTGGTGTGTGGTCAAACCTGTAGTGGAGCTAAGGCAGCTCTAAGACTGGGCTTTGGAGCATCCTAGACTTGATTGCAGATTAGAGCTCACACAGTCGAATACTAGGCTAAATTCAACTGCTCCGAGACTTGCAGTGGCATCAAGCATCTGCAGTCTCCCTGCTGTCAGGGGACATACAGCACAGCAGCACAGCCTTAAAGGTGAGTGGCATTGGGATGGAATAGAGTGGCCAGGATGTGCATCTGTGGAGTGGAGATTAAAGCAGTTCTTACTCAGAAAACCCTCTGGGAAGGCCAGGCACTGGTAGTGCCATCAACCTTCACTCAGCTGAATCCCTCTGGGTACAACTGGCTGCACCAGCAAGAGAGGTTGTGATATTTGACCAGGGTTAATAAACACTTGTGAGAAGTAGAGAAATGGGGGGAGAGTGTGCAGTTTCCATGAACTGCACACTTCCATGAAGTTCTTGCAAGACCCATGAATCCTTTTAAAATGCCAGCACGATCTGTACTTGTTTTTCATAAGAATCTCAGTTACCCTAGAACTGAAGAGAGGTAATCAATAGCCATTTTATAGTCCCTCTGCAGTATACTGTACCTTTTACTTTAACTCATGGTAGTAGCTTCAGAAAAGTAAATCCACAAAGATTAATCCACAAACTTGAGTTGTAATCAATACATTTTAGGGATTTCTTGTTGTTGTTCTGCAGGTCCTGGTTGCTAAATCTCCCGTTGCTCCATTCTCAGCTTTTTTCTACACCATTGAAAATTCTGGTCTGGTTCTTCAAGGTAAGATCACAAAGGAGATTTTGTTTTACCAATGAGTGTTTTAAGTAGGCTGAAGGCAGAAAATACTGTGATTGTTTAAAATGGTGCCTTGATAACTAATTAAAAGAGTGTATTGGAGCAAGCTGGCTGACAAACACAATCACGCTGCTCCTTTCGTTATACTGTCTTGAATTATACTGTATTGTGTTGCTGCGTATTTCGATATATCTGAGAGCAAATGAGCCATGAAGTAATTAATCAAGTCTCCCAGTTTTCATTCAAGGTAAAACCAAATTATTCTGGTAGCATCTCTCCAGTAGGTAAGCTTCTCTTGGAGAAACATACATGTCTTGAAATATGATAAAAATATGCAATATTATATTGTCCCCCTCTTAGCCATTAGACTGAGACCAATAAAACACAGGAAATCATTATCACTCCCCTTTCTTATACATGTCTTGTTGTGATCACCTTAAGGTGAAGGCCATCTGGCCATAAATACACCTATGATTCTGTATATGTATTGGTCTACTCATTTGTTGATATGTAAACCCCAGCTCACCATACTGAGTCCACCTTTTGCTGAACTGATCTTGGTTGGTTTCCACCCATTTTCCTAATGGATCCAATTTACCAGACTAAGTTCTTAAGGTAGACCTATCAGTGCCTGCCCCTCCCATTCAGATGTATGCGATCTGACCTGCTATGGAGTTAATATTGTTTAAAAACCTCAGTCTCACAATTCCTCAGTCTTCAGAGGCTCAGAAATCACTGGCCTATCCAGGACCGGTGCAAGGATATTTTGCGCCCTAGGCGAAACTTCCACCTTGCGCCCCCCCCTCCGATGTCAAGCCCCCACCTTCCTATGGCCAAGTTCCCCCCAGGGGCCCAGATGTTCACAAAGTACAGGGGGCATGGGGGGGGGGCTACAAAGAGGGGGGTCGTATGGGGGCTCTTCCAGGGGGTGAAGGTGGCAGAGAGGGGGGTGCATGGGATTGTTGCAGGAGGTGGAGGTGGCCAAGAGGTGGAGGGGGCGGGGGTGTAGTGTCAGGGAAGAGATTGCACAGAGGCAAAAGGGGCTCGTTGCAGGGGGTGCAGTGGCACGGAGGGGATTGCACAAGGGAGGAGTGGGCAGGAGGGGGTTGTTGCAAGGGGCTGGCAGGCGGAGGCGGGGGCTGTGCCCGGGGTTGTTGCAGGGGGTGCAGTGGCAGGGCGGGGTTTGCACAAGGGAGAAGTTGGCACGAGGGGGTTGTTGCAAGGGGCTGGCAGGCGGGGGGGGGTGTCTGTGCCCGGGGTTGTTGCAGGGGGGTGAAGGTAGCATGGAGGGGTTTGCACAAGGAGGAGTGGGCAGAAGGAAGATGGCAGGTGGAGAGGGGGGGTCCCGAGGTTGATGCAGGGGTGAAGGTGACCGTGGTGGCTGGGGGGGGGAGATTGCTGGGTGAAGGTTGTCCAGAGGCAAAAGTGGCAGGACATGGAGGGTTGTTGGGGCAGGGGGTAAACAGGGGAGAAAGTAGCTGGTCGGTGGGTGTTGGAGGGGGTGGGTCTGGCTGGGGGAGGGGTGCCTGGGTTGCTCCCACATACACCATTCCCCAGGCCAGGGACTGGACCTGCCCACCCCCCGGCACTCTGCGGGCCCGTGCGGCTCCCCGCGGCCCGGCTAGGTACCTTGCAGGCGGAGTAGACACCTAGCTTCTCCGCTCGAAGAGCAGAGTGCAGCTGCGCCTTCTTCCCCGCGCTGCAGGCCAAGCCGGGCTCTCCGCCGCCCCCGGGGTTCTCAGCGGTGGCATAGGCAGCCAGCCCCCCCGCGCCCGAGCCTGCTGCTGCCGCCGCCACTGAGAGCCCCGGGGGCGGCGGGGAGCCCGACTCGGCGCGGGGAAGAAGTCGCAGCTGCTAGCGCTACACCCTCCCCTTCCCCGCTCCGCCGCCGGCTGCTCTCCCTGGGGGAGGGACTAGCTGCGCCACTGGTGGCCCCTCGGGAGGTGGGGAGCAGCGGCAGCCTTGTGCTCCGCTGTTTAAAATTTTTTTGGAGTGCGCCACTTTTTGGCGCCCTAGGCAGCCACCTAGTCTCCCTAGTGGTTGCACCGGCCCTGGGCCTATCTGATCCTATGAAACACTGTAAGCCTTGTATTTAACTACATACCAAAAAGCCATACTGCCAGACTCAATGGCTTGGATAGGCTTGGATCTGTGGCAAATTAGATTGTAAACTCTTTGGAGCGTGGGCTGTCTTTTTGTTCGGTGTTTTTACAGATCCTAGCACTGTGTTGTCCTGGTCCATGACTGGGCCTTGTAGGTTCTGCTTACAGTAATACCACTAATAATAACAATATACAATGGTCAGAGAAAAAGGATACTCGGATGATTTTCAGTGCAATGGATCCATTTTTGTTTGACTCAGTTGTGTGCTTGTTTGTGGGGTCCACTAGTTGCTCTCTAAATAGTTGGACACTATATCCAATGCATTCTTACTTATGCTGGAAGCTTAATCTGCCTCATTTGGTATCAGTAACCTAAACAGGCTACAGAAGTCAGGGACAATTTTCTTTACTTTAAGTGGAGTAGACTGGTAGGGGTGGGTATGGATATTTTTAGACTCAACCCAGAGCAAAAGAAAGGGCTGTTTCATGACTGTCCCAAACATCTTCATAGTTCTGGAGGATAATTCTAACCATAATTAGCAAAGTGGACCCATCTCCTGATGTATCTATCCCCAGACACTAACACTGAAAATCCTTCCTTCCCAAAGGTCTCTTCTGTCAGAACATGGAAGTGTTTGTCTGGTGAATATTTTTGTTTGTTTGAGTCCACTTTCTTCAACCAGGAGAACAGATTCCCCATTGATTGGATCCTGCCCTTTCAGAGAAACAGATTGGCCTGGTCATTTACCATGATCATGGAGTAGGAGCCTCTTATAGCTGGCTTTTAGACTGCACGGTTGCAGGGATATGGTAGTTGCTTTTTGCACTTTATCCTCTGTCTTCAGGGGTAAAATGTTACGTCACTTTTTTTTTTTTTGAAAGGAGGATAAAAGATATACCCAGATTAATCTAAATAAATGCTTTGTCATACATTCTTTACACATCTAGAAAGCAGTTTGAAACTCTTATTTGTTTTAGCCACGTATTAGATTTTGACCAGGCAGTTATAATTTCAAATCCTTTTTCGTTTGTTTGTTAGCTATTTTCCCTTTCTTATTGCTGTGGAAAGTTGACTTTAATTAAAGACAGAGAGGAAACCAAGGTCCTGTTTTCTCTAGTAATTTTCCACAGGCTATTCCATTTAGTAGCTAACCTCCTAACCAGAGACCAGACTGCAGTGTCTGAACCTTAGATGTCACAGGACTCAATCTGAGTCTGTGCTTTTACATAACCCACCTCTGTTCTTCTCGGTTCTGTTTAATGAGTTCAGTGTTTTTGAGAAATGGTGTCTAAGCACTAAGGCCCTGTTTATGGATTCCTTACTTACACTTGTGAGCACTTTCTCAGATGAGTAGAGTCTCATTTAGTTGAATGGGGTTACTCCTGTGAGTGAGTGTTCTACATTCAGCCCCAAAATGACTGTTGTTATTGTTGTTTCATTTATTCTGTTCTGAGCACCAAAAATGGGCTTGGTACTGCTCAAAACACAGAGGAAGGAGTGTAACAAAACATTTGGAAATGACTGAGTGTCAGATAGGAGGATACCTAACCTGCTAGCCAAGAGGTAACTGGGTATCTAGTACAAGGGGAGACCAGGCTTCTGCCTGAAAAGTGCCTGGGAACTATGGGAGAGGTAGAACCTCTGCTTCTTTCTGAAGAGAGGCTAGATGCTGAGTAATGGGTGACAATTAGGCAGCTAGCTAAGGCATGTCTGGCGAGAGTTGGTACCTGTGCTGCTGGCTGAAAGGCAACTTACTACTAACAAATGGAATCTATCCCATAGGCTGATAGCAGAGGCAGCTTTTCCATTCAGTCTTTGTTGTGCATAGCAGTCGGTGTCAGGAGGGGGAGCACATTCAGGGCGTCTGACAAGAGAACAAGGGGATGAGTGTGGGAACTGGTGAGAAACAGCAGCTGTCTGAAATGAAATGCCCAGGATTCTTTCCTCTAACTGTGGGGGTCCCATCATTAGTCTATTACCCATGAGGCCATAAACAAATTGACATTGAAAATGTACCTGGAAATTCCTTGATTATAAAGGAGGAGAGGGGAATAAAAGACAAAGTGAAAGTTTGATTTAACAGCTCCACAAGCAATTCCCATTGCCACCTTTGAGGGATTAGGATATGTGAAATGGGCTAAAATCAGGAGGAGCTTCCCCCCCCCTTTTGTTCCATGGACCAGAGGATAATAAATAGCAGGAGAGGCGGTGCGGCTAGTTAGGGATTTCACAGGCTGCTATTTGATGCAGTTTAAGGATCTCTTTTGCTATTGTTGCAATTAAAATGGAAAGCGGAACTGTTCTCCATTTGTAAAAGTCTCCAGCGTCCTTAGGAAAAGAGGGCTGAGAGCAAATGGCTATTAACATGGTAATGCTGCCCATTCGGAGGAGTGCATCAAAATCCTCTTTGTTGATGTAAATTGCTGCTCTGTTTGCCTGGTGTCTTTGGATCTCATGGCCTCAGTATAAGCACAGAAAATTGTTCAGAGAGACTCTAATGAAGGAAAAACCACACCTCTTATATCATTTGAGAAGAGTTCCAAGCTGCCCAAGGTCACTGCAGAGAGAAACTTCTCTGCCTTTGTAAACTTGAAGCGTTCAGGGTTGAAAAGAATCCAGTTATTCACTCCTTTTATTCCTGTTTTCAATCTAAAGAAATGCAACTTGACAATTGGAAAACAAGGATGACTAGTCAGAGGTTTAACCAAGGAAGCCAGCCTTCAGCCATCCTCATCCCCAACTTAAATATGGTGTGTAGGTGTGGATGTGTGTGTGCATTGGGGATGAGTGGGGGGACTCAGAAAACCCCATTTGTTTTACGATATAATATAATGTAGATTCCTCATGAGTCTGAACTGTGACTCCAAAATCCAGTCCTGGCTGCAGATTAAACAGCCTCTACGTAAATAATCAGACAAACCAAAAGCCTGGATCTGAACATCCCAAAAACGCTGAGGTTTTTGAAATCTGGATCCAAATTGTATTGCTTGAGTCTCTCCACCCCCCACCCAAATGCAACATAAAATTGCAGTTAAAGTGAGGAAAGTGACTCTGTTAAAAAGAAAAATAATAATAACAACAACAACACATGGTTCCTTATTTATATGTATTCCCTTCCAGTGATTCCAGATCTACTTGACTAAATATGTAGGTCAAAAGATTATTTTTCTAACCGTTAGTGGCATAAACTCCTCCTAGCATCAGAAAACCTAGTTGAGTTTTTTCAGAGTCACACGCCAGTCCTGGTAACTATTGCAGTCAGTGATTACCTGACAGTTCTGTTTCTGATGCATGAGTCAGAATAGATTCCAGCTCGCTCTCCCATAGTTGTGGAGTTTCAATGGCACTAAATGGAACAAACATTTGTTTATGTATGTAAAGTTGGTAGATGCAACTCAGCCACACACCCACAAGTAGCAAGAAAATAAGCTGAATCAGAAGTTGTCAGTTTTAGGCTGTATACATCTCTGACTATAACTATTTGAGAAGCAACATTCTGAGCGAGATGTTGGACTCTCTATTATGGTAGCTTTAGTACAGATTCTGCTGCCTGTGAAATTGTCTCTCTCTCCTCCCACCCCAACCAAGTATCCTCTCTGTTAGTGAGAGGACAGTACTTAAAAAAATGACTGGGCAGAACAATGGCCATTTGCACACATATCTTCCTTTCCCATCCCCAAAGGATAAACCTACTGTGATTTTTCACTGAGTCCTAGTACCAGGTGATTTACCCCAGTGCTCAGTGAAATAATTCACTCTTTATAAGAGGTACCGAAACACAAAGCAATAATATTTATGAGTGAGATGGGAGTTGGGATGAGAAATTACTTCTTTGGGGTTTTATAGATTCAGAGAGTTTAAGGCCAGAAGGGACTATTAGATCATCTAGTCTGACTCCTGTATAAAACAAGCCATAGAATTTCACTCAGTAACCCCCGTATTGAGCCCAATAACTTATGCTTGAAGTTAAAGCATCTCTTCCAGAAAAGCATCTAGTCTTGATTTGAAGAAATCAAGAAATTGAGAATCCACCACTTCCCTTGGCCACGTATTCCAATGGTGAATCACACTCACTGTTAAACACTTGTGTTTTATTTCTCATTCAAATTTGTCTGGCTTCAGCTTCCAGCCATTGGCTATGCCTTTGTCCATTAGATTAAAAAGCCATTTAGAGTTACTGCAGAGTTGCTCAGGTGTACATGAGATCACGGAGTCTAGGTTTTATTTTTTAATTTAAAAAAGCTGTAATTTTTCTGCATTTGGGGGTCAACACTCTCCCCCTCGTGCAGACTGATTCCCCTCACTCCCTGAAGAAGATACTGAATACACTGATAAGGTTCCCTGTACTGCCATGTGGCAGGTTTTGACTTCTGGGACCACAGGAGTGCGGAGCATTGCAGAAGTGATGATTGATTCTTGAAGGGATTGTAACATCCTGACTTCCCCCTTCCTCCTCCCCCCATCCTTTTAGCAGGTGTTGTGGAAGGTTAAGTGGTGTCATGTGTCACGAGCTCATTGAGACAGGTGACTTATGGCTTGTAGAGGTAAGGGATGTGTGATTCTCTTGGGAGGGAGAATTTAGGGTACAGGTTGAACAGATCTGAGAGAGTGCAAGGTGGCAGTTTTGCACAGGTGGAACAATGATTGATACCAATAAATAAAATAAAGGGGATATGCAAAATATGGAAATATTGGGCATCAGAAAGAAATGTGGAGGAGCCTACGAGCAAGGAACTAGATTCTGATTGCATTTCAGAGCTATTATTTTTTCCTACAGCAGTGTCTCCAGCTTTTGCATCTGGGGAGTCAAGAGTTAGCACTGAAAACAGTTCTCATTTTCCTCCACTACTCTGTTCCCTAAAGAACTCATCAGAAGGCCACCCACTCAGCCATGGCATTCTGTGGCACTTAAGGTACAGGATGCCTGTTCATCTCAGAATGCTGTGAGAGATTGATTGAAATAGCAAGGAAAGTTATAAGGGAGAAGGTGCATTAACAGAGCTGTTGTGGGGAGTTCAGAACTGGCCTAGCTGGGCTGTTTCAAGTGAGGACTGAGATGTTTGGCAGTACCGGAAGCTTGTACAGTCCCTGTCCACACGCTAGCCAGTGCTCACTTTCATTACTGCCAAATACTCATACTTTATTCTTAAGTATCTAGAGATACTTCATGGTAAAGAACAGGACCGCCCAGAGGTTTCAGGGGGCCTGGGGTCTTCGGTGGCGGGGGGCCCCTGCTGCTGAATTGCCGCCGAAGACCCGGCACTTCGGCGGCGGGTCCCGGGGCGGAAGGACCCCCTGCCGCAGATCTTCAGGGCACTTCGGCAGCGGGTCCCGGAGCGGAAGGACCCCCCGCTGCCGAATTGCCGCCGAAGACCCGGAGCGGAAGAAGCTCCGGGGGCCCGGGCCCCGCGAGAGTTTTCCGGGGCCCCCGGAGTGAGTGAAAGACCCCGCTCCAGGGGCCCCATAAAACTCTCGTGGGGGCCCCTGCGGGGCCCGGGGCAAATTGCCCCACTTCCCCCTTCCGGGCAGCCCTGGTGAAGAATCCCAGAAGGTTCTGGAGAAAAGGGAATAAGGAAACTGAGAATTATGGCTTGGATTTAAAATGTAATGCTTCACTGGCTGGGGAATTGTTAATGAACATTTACCAAAAGCACATTTTAAACTGACATGGAAAGATGTCCTCAGTGACAGAGAATATGTCTGTGTCTATTTACCAATGATCTTAAATGTAGAGGTTTTTTAGTTCATACATGTAAAGCCATATCTAGGAAAGGTGCTTTTGTATTGGTCTAATAGAGTAGACTCTAGTAGAGTGTATGAGTTCCTCTCTTTGTCGTTCAGTGCATGGTGCAAAATAAGATGCCTTTTAAAAAGGAAACTTTTCATTAATGTTACCAGACTTTCATTGTGCTTCTCCTGTCCTTTCTCAGTGATGACCACCTTACTGTCTTCTCAGATACAAAATGTCTATGAGCACCTCTAGACTTCTTCCTTAGAATTCTAACGTTTCTCCTTGGAACTATGTTATAGGGGCCATCCATTATTTCCTATAACATTTTCTACATATAGATCTAGTAACTTGCAAGACCCCTTTGAATCTGTCAGCAAAGCCCATAAAAACTTGGATTAGGTCTGAGTAGTTGAGCAGAATTCCTGGAGAATAGCTTTAAGAGGACAGTATGCATATTAAATGGAGGGATATATCAGGCCTGTGTCTCCATTCTGTTTTTTGTTCTGTTTTGTATTTTTAATGTGTAGGTGGATGAAGTGCTCATAAAGTGAGGGACTGACTGCTGTCAACTCCAAACCTGTCCTGGGGTACTCCCTCTTAATCCAATCATTCAGCCCCACATTGTTCTGACAATGTACTTCATTCCTGATCTTCAGCATCCCAGGTTTATCCCAGTCGTGACCCTCCCATTTATCTTTGCTAATATACCTACATCCTATGCTTCAGTGCACCGCTTGCTATGCCAGGCCTCCAAGGGCTCTACGCAATCCTACCAGTGTATCTCAGTCCTGACCTTCAGCAGCCCATATTTATTCCAGTCCTGCCCTCTCGCTCCCACAGCTCTGCCACTGCACATCAGTCCCAGCCTACGCCACCTTCTGCTTACTCGCGTCCTAGGTCCTCAGATACTACCACTGAACTTCAGTCTGACTCTGCAGCAAACTAAAAAAAATGTCAAATGATTTGGAACTGTCAACTTTTGCAGCAACCTGTGTATCATGTGTTCTTCATCAGGTATGTGTCATGCTGTAGGTGCACATGTGCCTCATGTATGCAAGACTAGAATTTTTTTGAATATCAGTATCCATCCCACCCTCCTTCCCTGTCCCTCTTCCAGCACCCTTCGCACAAGAGCCTACTGCAAACAGAAGTGGCCTTGTAGCTTTGTCTAGGAGCTATAGGAGAGGTGTCTATTCCCAGCATTTCCTTATTCCGAATTAAAAAGAGGGTCTTTGTCCTATCCTACACCTGAGGAGACTCAACAAATACATATACCATCTCTGGTTCAGAATGGTAACAGTTCCCTCCATCCTTCCATGTCTCCAAACTCAACACTGGTTCACAGCTCTTGACTTATGCATACTTCCATATAGCCATCCAAGTGACCCACAAGAAATCCCTATGATTTATAGTGGGGCCAAAATATTATCACTATAGGATTCTGCTCTTCGGATGCTCCACAGCACGGAGAGTATTCAGAAAATGCCAAGCAGTAGTGGCATTGCAGTTAAGGAGGCAGGGAATCCCATATCTAGTAGTCCCTGGACGACTGACTGATCAGGGGCAGGTCCCAAAAGGAGACTGCAACAGCCTTGGAATAGGTCCTTTCCCTGTTCCCTCAACATGAATTCCTTCTGAACTACATATAACCATCCCTTACACCCTCTCATATGATAGAGTTCATAGGAGCTATGATTGACTCCCAATCAGCCAGAGTCTGTCTGCCACAGGACAGATTCTGATCTCTCCCGTCAATGGCAAACAGACTAAAATCAAATTTAGTGAATACATGCATACATATCTGGGACTTTAGGTCACATGTCAGCATGTATGTATATGGCACTGCTTGCCAGACATCACCGTCAGGCCTCACAGTTCTACATATATATATGCTCTGTCCAGACACCACATGAACAGGAGGATCACTGTCCCACCTCAAATCCTACAAAAGCGTGCTTGGCAGCTACATACAGTAAATGGAAAAGGGTTCTGATTCCTTGCCTCCTTCCTAACTATGACACTTATCACAGATGCTTCAGGGACAGGCTGGGGTGCCCATCTCAGCCATCTGCAGATGCAAGGGACATGTCGCAGACCTACTTAAACTACATATGAACATCCTGGAGCTGAGATCCATCACAGTGTTTCTGCCTGTTCTGTGGAACTCCTTGTTGCAGATCTTGATGGAGAACATGTCTGCAGTGTACCATATAAACAAGCAAGGAGATATTTGATCATCCCATCTGCCCCAAGAAGCCATCAGGCCCTGGATGTGAGCTGATATTCCCTCAGTGGAGGACTATCATAATAGACTGATTTGCAATAGAGACACCAAATGCCTGGACTTCTGCCCCAGGGGAGGCATGAGCCCGGGCTCATTATCAGATGCCTTTCTCTGCCTGTGGTCTCGAGGACTCCTATATGCCTTCCCGCCAATTCCCCTGATCCTCAGGATAGTATACAAGATCAGACAGTAAAAGGCTATGGTCATCTTGATAGCCTCTTACTAGGCAAGACAATTTTGGTTGACAGACCTGCTGAAGGTGTCCCAGCAACCTCCCATACATCTCCCAACTTGTCCAGATGTAATATCTCAGAACCAAGTTCAAGAGGGCAGTACTGCAATTATTGCTTGACTGATACAGCTGAAGCTCCTCATTCCCACCATCCAGTGAGGATACTGCTTGCCTGTCACCTACAGTTGGATCCACACTGACCACATAGTAAAAGAAGAGAGAGAGAGTGGTTACTTACCCTACAGTGACTATAGTTCAAGATGATGTTGTCAGTGTTGATCCCATGACCCGCCCTCCATCTCTGCCTTGTATGTCCTTGCACGGGAGTATGAGGAGACACCGGGCACATTTGTGGCTCAACAGACACTGCTGTTCAAAGCAGCTTTTGGTCTCATGCACATGAGGCATATTGTGCACCTACAGTGGGATCTACACTGACTACAACATATTAAAGAACTAGTTACTGCAGAGCAAATAACCATTCTCTCTGGTTACCATTGCTCTTGACTTTCTCTTCTGTTATTTGTTCCACTCACTACTGCATCTTGCTTCAACTTAGAATATAAAAGGGACATTGTCTTTCTGGTGGTATTATTTGTCCGATCCTATCACCTTTAGTTTTCCATATACTGGTCTTAGAGTGGCAGAAAAAATATTATTAAATTTTTAACAGCAAAAAGTGAATCAATTTTCTATAATCAATATATTCTAGTTTTAACATCTAGTATTGGGACCTCCCTTTTCCTCTCTTGGTCCTCTGGATCCTAGACTGGAAGATCTTCAGGACATGCTGTAAAGTCTGTCTGTATTCCCAGGCTTTGGGGCGGTGAGAGTGTTGAGTGTGGGCTTGGAATAGATGGTTGGAGTGAGCTTTCAGTTGGCATTATGGTCATTTGTAATTTTTTGTTTAGTTATTATTCTAAATTACTCTCCATGTGCTAAAAGATGATTGATTAGTGAGGGAGAAAGCGCATCCTGAAAGAAAGGGAAGCATTATCTACACAGTATTGTGTGAGTTTGAACAAGACACAATAGTTTACTGCATCAAAAGATTTTATTCAATTGAAGAACTGTTACTATATAGTGACCTTTGTCCAGAGCAGAGTGGACATGATCTACAAAATGAAGCAGAATTGTACTTGTTGACTGGAGGGGATGGAAGACAGATTAATGGGAATTAAGGTGTTTGTTGCTATTGCGATGGTAACAGATTTGTGCATGGTTCAATCAGTGATTTCAGATCCAAGTGGGTGGCTAAATATGGATCTAACACTGTTAGGGTCTCTGAGGAGTGGAATGATTTTTGCTACATTCCCCATTGGACATTGAGAACTTGATGATGTTTGTGAAAGATTTGCAGTATCAGGAACAGAAAGCATTAACAATTGTTCATCTATAAAATCAAAGGCTCTTGAGGAGCAGAGGGACCTAACTGTTTTTATTACAGAAGTGTAACTGACTAAAATGGCAATGAGAGGATGAGGAGGAGCCACCTTTTTTAATTTTGAAGAAAGACTGGCGACGTTTTGGACTTGATGGTTTTAGACCAAACAGAAATAAGAAAAATCATCAATACAAGATAGTAAAATATTTCCCTTTAAAAAGAGAAAACCTTTATAGTGGATAGACTTGTTTAGACTCTGACTGCGCTTTTGGCTAGTAATATAACTTTTGTCAACTTGAGGGAACATATCAAGTAGTTTTAGCCCCAATCCAGCAAAATACTTAAGTTCATGCTTAACTTTAAGCATGTAAGCAATCCCACTGAAGCCCCTGGAACTACTTGTGTACTGAAAGCTAAACATATCCTTAAGTGCTTTGCTCAGTCATGGCCAATGTCCGAACATTTAGATTTTTTAAAGTCTTATAAAATCTAATATGAAAGATCCTAATATGTTTTCATGGTTCTTATTACTTTCAGTGAAAAAACATTCATGTGTATGTTTGTTTATTTAATATAAACTTTCAGCTGCAGTTTTGGAAACCACTCAGGCTTGAATACTGAAAATGAACCAAAGTAGGAAGTCCTGCTGTTCACCATGGGTAGAGCCTCCTGCACCAACACTGTCCCTGGTGACCCTTCTTTAAGAGGGGTGCTGCAATATAGAGACTGACCAGGCTCTGGGGTCAGGGGAAAAGAATGTATTCTCTCCCCTCCCCACACACACACACACCTCCCTCTCTTCATGCACAGATCCTCCATTTCAAATCTATTGAGCTACCTCACAAGATCCAGGCCAGGAGGACAGCTAACCTGGATGTAGCTAACCTTTCCTAATGTATGACAAGGGCAGATCTTTGTAGAGGAAGCATGATCTGACCCTAAGTTTCTATGTTATTTTGATTCTGTTTCTCTGCTGGTCCCACTCAGCTCTCTAGACTCTTCAGTACTTGCATGTCATAAAACTGAAGACCAAATCCGTTCTCATTTACAACATTGTTAAACTGAACTAAATGTGATTACTCCTGGTTTACAATGATGAAAATGACAGCAGAGTTTGGTCTTAATTTTGCAAATTCCTTCACTCCCCTGCCTCCCACCCAAATACAAGACATGATTCACATGCCCTGCAAATGTTCCAGAACTAAAGTATTCTCTCAACCTCAGATTAGAGAGAAACTTTCCCTTATTATTCTATTGGTAATGAATTCCTGATCCAAATAAGCTGTTCCCATGTGTTTTCAGTAAAAAGCTGAAGCAAATGCTGCCATAGTATACTTCCAAGAGGCTTTGGACATAACGGATGAAGTCTGTAATTGATGACAGCTAATATCTGTGATTTGTGTCAGTGCATCCTCCTGGGAACTGAAATATGAGATGCAGAATGATTTCAAGATCTAGTGGTCCCATATGGCTACATCAGCAGTTTTCTGTTTTTAACATAGAAAATGTTACGTTATTACAGCTTTTGTGCTACAGATTTGTACAATATCATCAAACACACTTAATGGCTGTAATATTCTCAAGGTAGCTCGGTCCTGAATATGAAGCCAGGAAACATCCTTTTCAGCTGGGCTAGACTCATGTGTTTTTGTATCATAAGATCATGAAAGTAAGAGGTAGAAAAGACCTACTGTCATCTAGTCCAGGGGTTCTCAACCTTTTTCTTTCTGAGGCCCCCGCAGCATGTCACGGCCTAGCTGTGCGACAACAGCTGTTTTTCTGCATATAAAAGCCAGGACAGGCATTAAGGGGTAACAAGCATGGCAATTCCCTGGGCCACACACCACAGGGGGCACTGCAAAGCTAAGTTGCTCAGGCTTCTGCTTCAGCCCTGGGCTTGGGGCTCCGGGCTACAATCCCGTGCAATGGGGCTTTGGCTTTCGGACCCACTGAAACTTGCTCACAACCCCCCAGGAGGCCCCGGACCGCTGGTTGAGAACCACTGATTTGGTCTTTTCCCTCATGGATACAGTAGAATTGCTATCAATATGTTCCAATGTTTGTTCAGTCCACCATTTTTGTACTGCTGCTTAAACACTAAGTTAGCCCATGTTGTCATTTCATCTTGACTGCTAACCATAAGCTCTCCTGTCCTGAAGAATGATTTGCATTTCAGTTGCATGCACAACATCGCTTTAGCTTTAGGGATACTGCTGAAAGTTCATTGGATGACCCTGTTTTGAGTTGTGGTTTTTCCCTGATATTGTTTGGGACTGTAACACCCTGGAAAGAGTAAGACTGAAGAGTGCATTGTTCAGAGGACTAAAGGACCCCTAAATTGTGAGAGACAGCGGCAAACCAACAAGAACCCCATGGCCAGGTGAGTCATATCGTGGTGGCCATGAGGGGGAATCATAGAGGCCATCCCGCTTACAAAAACACTTTGTTACTAAAATACCGACATCATACCAGAGCTTTGGTAATGTTAGTACTTAAAATTTCCCTGCCTTTAAAGTATGATTCTTTGGCCCCTCTCATGGTTCTGAGCTGCTCACAAACATTAATGAATGTATCCGCACAGGTAAGAAAATGTTATCCTCATTTACAGATGGGGAGCTAAGGCACAGAGAAATGAATATGGACCAAAGTCAGAGAAATGTCTCTGAAAAGTGACATTGTGGGATTCAATATTTCTCTTTTTGGCTTCCAGATCAAATGGGCTCAATTGTAGAATCAAAAGGTGATTTTCTAATTATCACTGCTATAAACTCCACCTGGGATCACAGACTCCAGCTGGGCTCTTTCTAGCACTGACAACATCCCCAGTCTAAAAATACTGCAATTAGAACCTACCTAACAATTTGGTTAATGATGCATGATGCAAATAGACTTCAGCTCACAATCCTATAGCTGCATAGGCTCAGTAGAATGAATAGGAACATAGAGGTGTTGTTAATTATTTACTACATTTTACACATTTATTTACTGGTGTCAGTGAAATCTGACTTTAAGACACATAAGAAGAGAATATATTGAGTAAGAAGGTGCCATTTGACATAATCCTGTTTCTGACCATAACCACCCTTTAAGGGTTACAGTGGACTCCGTTTAAACTGGATTCAGGTTCTATAGGCAAGCCAGACTGACTCTCACTGTAGGCTCTGGTGTAGGGAACACAGAAACATAGCTTTTCTGGATATTTTCTAACTCCTAGCTTTGTTCTGCTGTTTCATTGCACCCTCTGTTCCTATCCAATTTACGCCGCAGTATCTCTTCGCATTTAAGGCCTGATCCAAAGTCCAGTGAAAGCAATGGGCTTTAGATCAAGCCCTTAGAGGAAGTCTTTCCTCCAATCTGCATTGCAGATCTTTAGTGCATATATTGCACTCATTCTTCTGGTGGAATGCCCATCAGTGATTGGTTCTCTCCACCATTGCCTCAACATGGTCATTACAGATCCCCTAGCACTTTTCATAATGATATGGGTTGTTAGTTCCTGTGTCCTAGCTAAATTCTTACTCACACAACTATATTCTACCTCCCTAAATTCTCCCCAGTTTCACTTGGATATGTTTTTTTCATTTTCTGACTTAACTGTTGTTTAGTTTTGTGGTGCTCTGCTAAACAGCTGCCACATTCCACCTATGGACATGGCCACATTTTAGTGGTTGGGTGAAGTTATCTTTGTATATAGTTTTTATATCAATTAGTAAAACATTTGGGGAGTCATAAGGATGAAGTTGTTACCAAAATGTAAGACAGTAAGAGGGCCAGGTCCTCAAATGGTATTAATTGGCATAACTCCATTGAAATCAATGACACTACATCAGTTTTCACCACCTAAGGATCTTATGTCAGTGGGAGTTCTTTCCGTGAACTGACTGGAGAATATGCAGTTGAGATCCCCAGTCTGGATCAGAGAGGAGAATTTTGCCATTAGTGTGGACATTAGGTAAGATGGAAAAATCCATTTTAAAAGGGTTCGGTTGACATTTTCAAAGCACAGTATTAGTCAAAAAGGTGCTTCCTCCCTTTTCGTATTGAACATCACTGTAGCTGCCTTATCCAACACATAGGGTGAAATCCTGGCCCCACTGAAGTCAATGGGAATTTTGCCATTGATTTCCATGGGAACAGAATGTCACCACAATGTCTTGTTCCTTTTTTGTGTATTGGTTAAAGCAGATGAAGGGATCAGAGAATCCTCTCAATGAAGTAATGAAGCAAACTTCAAATTCTTAATTCTTAATCAGGTATTTGTCCTGGAAACCTGATTCTAAGAGTTATATTTATCCAGTCAAAAAAATGTACTATGAGACCTATGTATCATATTAAAATAGTTTGAAATTTAAATAACAAATACTTGCAACTGCTCGCCAATAAACTACAAAATTATTCAGCAGTTAACTCCTCTTCCTTGTGGGCCTGATTCTGATCTTGATTACATAGCGCCATTGACTTCTGTGGAGTTATTCCACATTTTCACTGATGTAACTCAGATCAGATACTGGACCTCTATGATACAACGCCATTGGGACCTTGAAAAATTCTTGAGATTAACTGCAGGTCTGGATAAGGATAGTGAATAATTATGTGAATGCCGGCGTTAATAGACTAAGTCAAGATATCAGGGTTAGAGCACATTGAGCTGGCTAGCTCTTGGGGTTGCCATTTGTTTGAATCCCTTCCAGAGGGATCTGCTCCTAGGCTCTCTACAGGTGGTAGGGAGGTGAAATTGCCCTTTGCTGCAAAGATGAAGAGGGAATTCAAATGGATGATGCTCACAGGGATCAAAAGAATCAAGTCTTTGCCAAGATATTTTATCTTTGGAAGTATTTTGTTCTTATATCCATTTTCCACTGAATCTACGTTTTCATTTAAACAAGGAAATAAGTTTCTATCCTTTCTATTGAAGAAATAACTCTCCCACATAATCCAATGCTCTGTGAATTTGGCCTCATAGAAAACTCTTCCCTAGCAAGCAGAAGGAAAGATGTGAAGAAGTGACCTTCAAAACCTAGTTGGATTATTTAAATTGTAACATTATTAAGCAATCTGCAATATAAGAAACAATGGCTTAGAGCTTTAGGTAGGACACACAAAATCTCAGCCAAGATTTTTACAGTGGGGTCACTCAAGTCAAAATATGTAGCCTGATTTTCCACCTGCTGAGCATCCAGCATTTCACTCCTAGAAATGTTCCCTGCTTGTTAGGGGTGAGACTCATTGGCTGGGCAATGCAGGGGAAGCTCACATTTCTTCTGCCCAGGCTCTACGTATTCTATGGATAAACAGAGGACTTCTGTCACCAGAGATGTCGGGCTGGAACTTTTACTAAATTAACTTTCAAGGGGAAAGATCTTAAATAGCAAGTTGTCTTCCCTGTTGCTTTCTCCATTCAGTATTTGTGCTGTGAACAGAACAGTTTCAGCTAGCAGACAGTAAGACATGCGTACATATTGTAGCCATTTATTTGTGACCCATATCCTGTCTGCCTTGGTCACTTGGTGAAATTCACATCCTGTTTGTTTAGTTTCCTTTTGTCTACCCTGTAGCAGTGCAGGGAGAATATTCCTACATATATCTTTTCTCTTCTACTCTGAAATTGGATCACAGTGCAAATGATTGTGCTCAATAGCTGGAAATGCTGAGGATGTCCGATTGCTGAGGTCTCTTATTTTAAACTCCACATGTCAGGAAGGGTGAATTGGATCCCACCAGCTTAGCACTGTAGGGTGCAGGATGCATCAACAGGAAAACCAAACAAAACATGAAGTGAAATTCATTTGAAAAGGGAAGGGACTGGTGTACCACCCATTAGCAGTGTTTAAACTGTTCGTTCTCTCACACAATAGACTTTTTATTTTCCTTCAGCTCTTCCCAATATGCAAAGCGGTCTTGACCTGACTTTCAGAGATGCAGTCTCATTGAAGTCAGTAGGAGCTATAGCCGCTCAACACCTTTGAAAATCAAGCCAATATAATCGTAGACAGTAACAAAATCCAGAGACGCTAGATTAGGATGGTTAAAGTGTGGATCATATACTTCTATAACATGGCCAATGGCCAGTATAAAGATGTGCCTGAGGAGATCACAGGCTCCAGCATACAGGGCATAATTTTAGCTGACGGCTGCACCACATCTTTCCAGTCTTTGAGGTCCACTTCCCCACTTCTTTGTGGCCTTGTTTCATGGCTACAATCCTTCCAATTGAGTGACAAGATAGGACTCCTATGAAAGAGGCTTTTTAATCACCCAGAAGGATTGTTTCTTGAGAAACAAGTTTCTTGCTCTCCCTCTCCCTTGGGTAGCATTCAGAGACTGATGGCCTGGGCAGTGAGGGACCCATAATTGAAACTGAGCTTCCCACACACACCATATCAGTATAGAGCATTAACTTTGGAGCCACCACACAGGCTGTTTCACTTTCATTATATCCTGGTGGGAAACAGTCACAAGCAGTGGCCAGGAGTAGGAACAACTCCACACTCCTCCCTGAACTCTGTGTGCAGAATCAATTAATTAAATTCCACCACCAAGTCTGAACATGAGTGGGGGAGACAGCCTGCTGGCTGGTCACAGCTCTCTGGGTTCTGCACAGGCATCACCACTTGCTGTATCTCCCAAACACACCAGAAACTCCAGCACACAAACTAAATCTGCAAATCCTTCCATGGCAGAAGGCTTAAATGGTTTTATCTAGATCTGGGGTTGAAACTAACAATTTTGCACTAACAGATTTCAACTTCCTTTACATTCTTTTTTCAGTTTCTGCCGTGCGCAGGCAGATCTTGCAGAGGGAGACCTGACTGAGTGATTTAGGAGAAAGCTGTTCGCCTCTCATTAGAGCCCTGCCTCTCCCACATTTCAGTGTCCATTGCTTTCTAATCTGTCTGCTAAACAGAGGACTTCAGGCTATAGTACTTATGCCCAAATAAATTTGTTAGTCTCTAAGGTGCCACAAGGACTCCTCGTTGTTTTTGCTGATACAGACTAACACGGCTACCACTCTGAAACTTGATGATGCCTGTGATCAATAAAGCTTCTACTTGCTGAGCAGGGCCGTCCGGGGGGGGGGGGGCAAGTGGGGCAATTAGCCCCAGGCCCCGCAGGGGCCCCCACAAGAATATAGTATTCTATAGTATTGCAACTTTTTTTTATGGAAGGGGCTCCCGAAATTGCTTTGCCCCAGGCCCCCTGAATCCTCTGGGTGGCCCTGTTGCTGAGGGGAGATAGGCAGAGGTTGCCTCTGAAGATGATTTTTTTCAAAAAAGGGAGCAGGGATAAAATGTAAGGAGAGTATAGATTCCTGTCTCCTGACTGCCTGAGGCCTTGTTTACACTGTTATAGCTGTACCAGCAAACCAGCTGAGTGGAGACGCAACTTAGACTGGCAAAAGGGTTCTTTTGCCAGTTTATCTATACCAATTCCTCAAATGAAATTCACTCTACCAACAAAAGAATCCCCCTCCTCCCCCAACTGCATCTATACTAGGGCTTTTGCTGGCATAGTTGTGTCAGCTAGATGGTTTTCTGTTTTGTCTTAACACTCCTACCTGGCATAGCTATGCTGGCAAATCTTTTAAACACGGCTTTGGAGCTGCGCTCCAGCTCCAGGCAAAAACCTGCAGCTCCACTGCTCCGGAGCTGCTCCGCGCTTCAGCTCCGGGCTCTGCTCCAAAGCCCTGCTTTTAAATGTAGGCCCAGGTCTGAATTAGAGCAGAAAATGTCAGTTTAATGGTTAGTGTTCACTCCATTCTGGACAGCTTTATGTAGCAACTGCAACAGAAGGTGCTTGGGGTTGGGAGTAGTGCCTGAGGCAACTGTGGCCTAGTGGATTGAGCAGAAAACAAAGAATTAGGAGACCTGGTTTCTGTACCCACTTCTGGCAGCAATTTGCTGTGTGACCATAGGCACTTAAGTAAATTGCTTAATCACCGTGTGTCTCAGTTTACTTGTCTGTTACATAAGAGTAATATTGTTTAATCACATTTCTAAAGTGCTTTGAGATGAAAAGTATCATATCCATTCTATGTATTATTATTTATCTTGATCCATAAAATCAAATGAAACACTTTGCAGTACCTCACTGAAGTACATTTTGCATCATGTCACTAGGCACTCTATTTAAAGTGATCTGCAATAAACCTCTGAAATAGTAAATTCTTGTGTGTAACAATTCAGCTGCAGCTTGGCAAGTGTCCGGTACAAGAATGGAATAGAATGTTGTTGCTGAATACATAGACTATGACAGATATTTAGGGTGAGAGAGGAGTATTCCAGATGTTCATAAGGAATGGCACGTATAGCATCAGATGGGAGGGTGCAGGGTTGGGAGTCAGCTGATGGACCATTGATTAGGAGCGGGCTAGCTCTGCTTGGATCAGACAGAACTAGTGGAGAGCCAGTCAGCGCACTCCAGGCTCTGCAGTTTTGAAGCCTCCTCTTGACCATGCATACATGGGTTGGTGGGAAGGGAGAAATTATAACTCACTAGCTCAGTCATGCAAAACTGTCATGAAAATTTACTGGCTCAGGCACAAGATATACTCACCTGTCCTTACTATGATGACCAGTGATAATGAAAAATTGAATACCTTACTCGCCAAAATAACTGATTGTCCAAGGCAAGTAGAATTTTTCAAGAGTGTACAAACAGGAAGGCAATGAGATAAAGGCTGTGCCACGGGCCATGCATAGACCAGAGGATGAAGATTTTGCTCCCAATCGTTATGAAGGGAGAAAGAGAATGACCTGAAGGTCCTTTCATCCACCAAGGAGTAGATGTGATGGGAAAGGACCTAGTGCTAGTACTGACTTGAGAGAGTGAAACCTGACAGCAAAATACCTATATGTGTTATGTGTACCAAATCTGTACTTAATTGTTTGGTAGGAAACAGAAAGCTCCTGTTTCTTTTAAATACCTGGTGTCTAGATGCAGCAGCTGAGCCAGTTTAGAGAGAACTAGGATATAAACTGTCTTTTATTCTGATTTGCACCTTAAACTGGCAGTTTGCCTTCATGCCTGCTCCTGGAACCCTCAGGCACAAAACCTTGGCTGACTGGCCCTGTGTAACTCAACCTTTCCGTAGTAGCATGTACTTTTGGTAAAAGGATTATTTTTTTAAATAAAGGAAGTAGAGGTAATGTTGACCTTGAAACACCAACAACTCAAAGGGCCATTCACGGTTTCCTTCAAAACAAAACCAAGTGCAAGATAATACTAACCACGGCTCTGTTCCTAAGAGAGCATCATAATAAAGCACCCACTATTATTGTTTGAACAGTGTTTGTTCTTAATGTGAACAAAAGGAAGGAAGAGAACTCTGCTATCAGGCTGGAGAGGAAGGATGCTGTCTTTGTGGCCCTTGGCTACCCTAACGTTAAATGCAAGGAAGTACAGGGCACTGCAGCATAACCTTTCTGCAGTAATAGATGGCAAAAATTGATAGTTCAGGGCATAAACTGTGCACGCTATTAATCTGGAGAGCAGGCCTCACATCAAAGCTCTAATTCAGGTACCTGAGTGCTAGTGGTTTATCCAAGGCCGGATTGAGGCGATATGGGGGTTTAGGCCCCACATTGCTCTGCCCTGTGGCCCCATCCCACCTCCATAGCCTGTCCACTACTTGCAATGGCAGGAGATATACCTTCTTACCCAGAGTGCTAGGAGCTGTAGGAGTCTCCCAGTACTTATCCCAGCATCAGGAGTATATCTGCTTGGATGAGTGACCCAGGCCCACTGCACTCTTCTCTTCCTGGCACACACATAGAGTCCTCTGCTGGAGTGCAGTGGCAGGCCCCCCAGAGCAGTGAGTCTTGGTGTTAACACACCATCAGGATGACTGGGGCAGTTCACTGGTCTCATAGCTGTTCTTTCAGGCTCTCTGCAGACTCAGAAAGTAGTTGCACTATCAATTACACTAAGTCATGTGTAGCGGGGTGGTTACCCCACTCCTGCCCTGCAGGGCTTGAAAGCAGCTCTGAAGAGGGCTGCAGCTCTGAGACCTGGGCTGATTGGTGAAGTAGCCACAGCTGGGCCATGCCCCAATCAGGCCCCAGCTGGCCTGTATAAAAAGGCTGTGAGCCAGAGGCCCAGGGCAGTCTCTCTCTGCCTTCAGAGAGAGAAGGGCCTGGCTGCTGGGAAGCTCAGGGTGCCTAGAGTGAGGCAGGGCTGAGGAGCTCCAGGCTGGCAACTCCCCAGGCTGCAGGGCCTTGTCCAAGGCCCAGAGAGGCACTGGGTTCCAGAGAGGGGCAGTAGGTCCAGACCCAACCTTGCCTATGATGAGTGGCTTATACTGCAGTCTGCCCCAGAGAGCGGGGGCTAGCGCTAGATGGTGACTGGCAGTAGCCTTACACTTAGGTGTGGTGGGATTAGTAGGTGGGGGTTCCCCTGGGTTGGGAGACCGAGAGTGTGGGGGTACTGCTGAGGGGGCAGCACCCAGTTAAAGGGGGACCGGGATCCTGGGAGGGACATGGGGCCAGCGGCAAGGCAGATCACCAGCCTGCAGAAGGCACTCCAAGGCTGGCAGAGCTAATTCCCAACAGAGACCAGCAGGAGGCGCTGCAGGGGCGAGTCTGCCCATCTACATCATGATTTCAAGGTTTTCTTTGCAGCCATGAAGGGAAGATACTTACTTTTTTGTTAAATGAAAGCAGAGATTCTGATATCACATGACTCCAGGAGCTGGGGCATTGCCCTATGGTGCATATGCCCTAATCTGGCCTTGGGTTTATCTAGGTTTGATAGTGGCCAGAGGTTTAGAGAATGGTGTAGAAGCCTTGTTATTCCCCAAAGTATGCAATCCTATGTCACAGGGTGTTTGAACAGGCTGTATCCTCCTGCTGCTTTCAGTACAATACACACTAGCTTAATTCGTGAGCATAAAATGCTTTGAGACCCTTGGATGTAAAATGCTGGAGACACTGGAAGTGTAATTCTTTATTTTATTTGTCTTGATAACCAGATGCACTGGCCCATGGATTAACTTCCTTGCATTTTTCACCTGCCAGGTATATGGGCTATAAAATTGCATTGTTTTATGTCTGTGATACATCAGTACTGAGGGTCAGAAGTTCAGTGTGCTCACAGCTCAATCCCACTGGGTAGCTGGGCTCAGGGATGCACATGCTCGAGCCTCTGAATCACATACATGGGTTTGGGGAGTTTGCTTGCTAAATCTTCTAACTCAATGGTTTAGCGAGTTGCTTGTTACATCAGGATTCTGCAGATGTTTCAGTAGTCAGGTGAATAGCAAACACATGTCAAAAACATGCAAACTGAATAGCATATCAGCATCCCTTACCTAAAGTGGGTGTTTAAGTGCAAACAAACAGAGCTAATCAATTAAAAAAAAAAAAAGGTAGTATGCTACCATCGAAGTGGAAAGCATTAGCAAGAGAGGATGGGGAGAATCCTATGAAACAATTAAGAGTCAGTCTTATGATTTCCATTTGATGAATATTTTAAAAATGGGTCAGGATACCCTCATAGTATACAAAACTGATCAAACCATAAGGATTGCAGCAGAGCTCAAATTATATGTCTACGTTATACTGCTAATGTGTATATATGATTGATCTGCCTGAAGACCATGTTTAAGACTATTGGAAAACTTAAACAAATGTACCATGTTATAGTCTGGGCATTGTGGTTCTAAAATAAAGCCACAAAGTTCAACACAGAACATGGAAAGAAAACTCTTACTGCCCTGGAAAATAAAATTAAAGAATAAATTAAACTGAGACCACCCACCTAAGGAGTTAGCCTTCTGGAAACAAATGATTCTTTGCTTCAAATGTTAGATTTGAAAGTGCAAGTAGGACATGGAAAACCCAGATCTTTTTCACATTACTGGAACTTAAAATGTGATTGTTTTCTGAAAAGTAACTGAAAAATGACATTGTGCTCAATTTACAAGTGATTTTTTTTTTTTTTTAATTGGCAACCCTGCACACACTCTTGGTCGCTGAGAGTGAAGGTGGGTTCTTTCCTTCTATACCATCACCAATAATAAAGTTTCTGTAGGCCAAATTATGCCCACAGTATCAGCTATACAATCCCATTGTCTTTAACTTATGCCCTCAGTTTGCCTTTGCTTTAAATGCACACTTTCCTGGTTTGTTTTATGACTGGGACTTAGTAAACAGTTCTGTTGAAGATAGGGTTACCATATTTGGAGTGTCC